>NW_005871648.1:348714-386709 GCF_000147115.1 Myotis lucifugus
CCCCGCCTTGCCTCTGAGATTCTGCTGGTTTTTTGTTTCGGATTTAATGGGAGGAAAATAACTTTTCCTCAGCCTCTTGGGGAGATCACCCTCTTTTATCACTTTATTGTGGCTGCCCTTTTAATGAGACAAAACACACATGAGCGTTTCTCTGGGTGTCCCCTTCTACCTAGGGAAGGAGGAGGGCTTACATTTTGGCCAGGCCTTGTGTGATTGGCTCAGATCAACATTCTCTGTTCATCTTCCTGTGTAGGATTTCTAGACCAAGTGTCATCTCCCAGCTGGAACAGAAAGACGAGTCATGGCTTCTACCACTCCAACATTTTGAGGCAAGGGAGATCCTAAGGGAAAGTCACTCAGGTGAGATGTGAGTGTTACTTGGTGGGAAAAGAATGTGAAATGCTGCCCTGGAGTTTTGTTCTTCCCATCGGAAGTTTAAATTTGAGTTCTTGGGCAGTCACGAATTGACCAAATAAAGTCTCTTTTAAAGTAAGCATTTCACTTTCGTTTCCACTATGACATCTTTGAAAGGAGTTGCCTAATTTTGACAACATGTGGCTTACTCTCGAAGGATGTAAAGGTCATCTCAAGATTTATCTGGTCATCCTATATAATAAAGAGGTAATATGCAAATTGACCATCACTCCAACACACAAGATGGCCAGCAGGGGAGGACAGTTGGGGGTGACCAGGCCATCAAGGGAGGGCAGTTAGGGGTGACTGGGCCAGCAGGGGAGGGCAGTTGGGGGCAACCAGGCCTGCAGGGGAAGACAGTTAGGGGTGACCAGACCGACAGGGGAGGGCAGTTAGGGGCAATTGGGCTGGCAAGGGAGCAGTTAGGCATCAATCAGGCTGGCAGGGGAGTGGTTAGGGGGTGATCAGGCAGGCAGGCAGATGAACAGTTGGGAGCCAGCAGTCCACTGGGATCGGGCCTAAACGGTCAGTCGGACATCCCTCAAGGGGTCCCAGATTGGAAAGGGTGAAGGCTGGGCTAAGGGACCCCCCCCCCCCCCCCGCACAAATTTTGGGCCCCGGGCCTCTAGTCTTAAAAAAAAAACGGTTTAGGGATTCATGTTTTCTGTGAGCTCAATGAACATCAATAAACTTTTCACAGAGTGAAAACCAAAGTAGTCAAATTTAAGTATAGGCTGTTGCAAAAACACTAATTTTAGTCTTTCTTGCTGCCCTCTGATGTACGTTCCTGACAACTTTATTCTTGGTCACTTCTGTTAATTTTTCAGACTTGGAGAATCAGCTGGGAAAACTCCATCAGGATGTTTCTGAAACAGCAGAACAAAGCAGAACATCCTCAGAAGGGGCCAATGAAGATGTTTATCAGACTCCCAGCTGGGGAGGAAGCTGGGAGAGGGGCCTTGAATTAGAACCTGGAACCCTCCCAGGGGAGGGCCATCGGGACAAGGATTTAAACAAGCTCCTGGAGGGATATGCAGGAAAGAAGCCGGTGTGTGCAGAATGTGGGAAAACCTTTAACCAGAGCTCCTATCTCATTAGACACCTAAGAACCCACACCGGCGAGAGGCCTTATAAATGCACTGAGTGTGGGAAAGGCTTCAAGCAGAGTTCAGACCTCGTCACCCACCGCAGAACACACACAGGAGAGAAACCCTACCAGTGCAGTGGGTGTGAGAAAAAATTCGGCGACAGCTCGACACTCGTCAAACATCAGAGGACCCACACCGGCGAGAGGCCCTATGAGTGCCCAGAGTGTGGGAAGACTTTTGGGCGGAAGCCACACCTCATCATGCACCAAAGAACCCACACGGGAGAGAAGCCCTACACGTGCCTCAAATGTCACAAAAGCTTCAGCCGAAGCTCCAATTTCATCACCCACCAGAGGACCCACACAGGCGTGAAGCCTTACCGGTGCGATGACTGCGGGGAGCGTTTCAGCCAAAGCTCGGATCTGATCAAGCACCGGCGAACCCACACGGGGGAGCGGCCCTTTAAATGCCCCGAGTGCGGGAAGGGCTTCACGGACAGTTCCCATTTCGTCGCGCACATGGGCACGCACTCGGGAGAGAGGCCATTCAGCTGCCCCTCCTGCCCCAAGAGCTTCAGCCAGAGCTCCCATCTGGTCACCCACCAGAGGACCCACACCGGCGAGCGGCCTTTTAAGTGTGACGGCTGTGGCAAAGGGTTCGCCGACAGCTCTGCCCTCGTGAAGCACCAGCGGATCCACACGGGAGAGAGACCCTACCGGTGTGGCGAGTGCGGGAAGAGCTTCAATCAGAGCTCCCACTTCGTGACCCATCAGCGGATCCACTTAGGAGAGAGACCGTATCCGTGCCCCGAGTGTGGCAAAACCTTCAATCAGCGTTCCCACTTCCTGACACACCAGAGAACACACACAGGAGAAAAACCTTTCCACTGTAGTAAATGTGGCAAGAGCTTCCGTCAGAAAGCACACCTTTTATGCCATCAAAACACTCATTTGATTTAGGAAATAATCTTTAGTGGTTTTGCTGCTCCCTTCCAAAAATTTTTTTTAAAAAAAAATATATTTCTCCTGACTTCAGAGAGAAAGGGAGAGGAAGCGAGAGAGAGAGAGAGAGAGAGAGAGAGAGAGAGAAACATCAATGATCAGAGAATCATTGATTGGCTGCCTCCTGCATGCCCCCCACTGGGGATCGAGCCTGCAACCCAGGCATGCGCCCTTGACCGGAATTGAACCTGGGACCCTTCAGTCCACAGGCAGATGCTCTATCCATTGAGCGAAACCGGCTAGGGCCAAATTTTTATCTTTAAGTACCCCAACTAGGAACCTGGGCACCAGTGATTCAAGTTGGGCCCTAATCTGTTCCCTCTCTTTTTTTTTTTTTTTTCATGTTTTAATGGTAAGGATAAACCTATAGGCTCCAAACAATGTTTGAACACAAAAGGCATTCCTTCAATGTTTTTGATGGATTCTTAGGGAAATATAAATTGAATGGTTGCAGCCGTGGGCAAACTACGGCCCGCAGGCCGGATCCGGCCCGTTTGAAATGAATAAAACTAAAATAAAAAAAGACCGTACCCTTTTCTGTAATGATGTTTACTTTGAATTTATATTAGTTCACACAAACACTCCATCCATGCTTTTGTTCCGGCCCTCCGGTCCAGTTTAAGAACCCATTGTGGCCCTCGAGTCAAAAAGTTTGCCCACCCCTGGGTTAATGCCTGGTTACTATAAGAGAAGTGAAATAAAGGTGACCTAAAGGTCTCATGTAAGCCACCAAGTACAGTGCCTCGCACAAAGTAGGCCCCTAGTAACAAAATGGTCACGTTAACATTAAAATGATGAATACTTGAGATCTTATATAAAGCCCTCAATTTTGTGCCTGCCCCTTAAAAGACACTCGATGCCAAGCTGGTTGCTTATATCAGCCTTATGACACAGCAAGGCATTTATTAGGGCAGCCCTGCGAGCCGAGGACTCGCAAGCAATTAGATTGGCATTAGATTTGGGGTGTGAGCGCCCAGATTTCATAAAACAGAAAACACTCTCCCAAGCCAGTGCTATGCAGGCATTCGTCACCAGATGTCTCATTGCCATGACGAGGCAGAATTAGTCTCAGAGGATGTTTGCGGTCTTGTGACTAAGAGGCTGAAAGAATTTCAGAAGCTTTCGGTACAGCAGCAGTGCCTGAGGTGCTCCCATGGGCCGTTTGCTGCCATCTGCGGCACAGAAAGATCCAGGGACAAGCCTAGAAGAGGACTGTCACGTTGTGGAAACAAGATTCCTGAGACGACTGGGCAACGCTACAGGGACCCTTCCCGGCATCCAGCTGCAGGAAACAGCTCCTGTTTTCGAATCCGCTGGCTCCTTTGCCTTTTAGTTTTAAGTTACTGCAACTCTCTGACCTTCTTAGGGTCATTCATTTTACACACTGGTCCAGTCCTGTATTTAATTGGAACGCACCGAGGAAAGGCAGTGTTGGCAAGAACACTGACTTCGCTGAGAAGGTGAGCTGTTTGAGTCCTGGCCCTGACACTTAACCTTGGCCAGACTTCTGCCTTTTGTCAGGCCCTACCTTCCCTACCTCACAAGGTGGTTGTGAGAGCTTGCACGCACGCACGCACGCACGCACGCACGCGAGCACTTTGTTCTTAAACCATAAAGTGTAATATCCCTACAGTATTGTTGCAAATGTCTTTTTTTCCAAGGACCTCTGGATAATATTTCTCCAGATGTCTCATTTTCTCTCCCGACGACAGACTTCTTTTTTCACGTGTTGAAAACCCAGGCCTGAAAAATGCCAAACCACTCGCTGTAGGTCACGTAGTTAACAGAAGAGCCAGATTTTTGGCTGCAGGTCTCCTGTCAGCAACACGGAACCGACCAGCCCTGGGGTTTGTCAGTGTCTCGTATTATATCCATCAGACGCTCTGCATTTGGAAATGATGGAGGCGTGCAGCCCAAGTTCCCGGGAGCTTTACAGGATTCTGGGCTGGGGGGTCCTTGGTCCTGGAGGAGTAAGAGTGGACAGGTAAGGACAGATGCAAGGGGCTAAGAAGGGCGTGTTTTGGGTGTTTAATACTCTAGAGCAGCGGTTCTCAACCTGTGGGCCGCGACCACTTTGGGGTCGAATGACCCTTTCACAGGGGTCGCCTATATTGTTTTTGTGATTAATCACTATGCTTTAATTATGTTCCATTTGATTAATCACTATGCTTTAATTATGTTCCATTTGTAACAATGAAATTGGGGGGTCACCACAACATGAGGAACTGTATTAAAGGGTCGCGGCATTAGGAAGGTTGAGAACCACTGCTCGAGAGGGAAAAGTCGGTGCCTGAAGGTTTTCTTACAAGCCTTCCTGTGTTACTCAGACTAAATTACTGCATCAGCCTTGGAATACCAGTTTGTCCCCTTCCGTTCTATGGAATGCCCCCTGAGGGCTTTAACTCATGGGAGACAGAATGTGCTGATAACCTAAACTCTTTCTTTGTCAGGGAAGTTAGATAATTGACCAGGAATAAACAATCTGGCTCATTGAGTGCAGTGGTTTGAAAAATGTAAACCCAGATCAGTAGCATTAACATCTGGGAACTTGTTAGAAATGCAAAGTCTAAGTCCTCACCCCAGACCTACTGCATCAGAACCTCTAGGGATAGCCCGAGCCGGTTTGGCCCAGTGGATAGAGCATTGGCCTGCAGACCAAAGGGTCCCGGGTTCGATTCTGGTCAAGGGCATGTACCTTGGTTGCAGGCTCCTCCCCGGCCCGGGCCCCAGTCGGGCTCATGCAGGAGGCAACCAATCGATGTGTTTCTCTCACATCGATATTTCTCTGTCTTTCCCTCTCCCACTCTCTCTGACAATCAATGGAAAAATATCCTTGGGTGAGGATTAACAAAACAAAAACTCTAGGGGTAATATATGTGACCTCCAGGGGTACCATCTCTGCAGGGGTGGGAGTGTTTTGGCCAGGGGTAGGACATGGAATATGAGACTGCAGAGTTGAGTATGATATCCCTCAGAAGAGACATTCTGACAGTTTTTCACTGGATTAACGTAAAGTGTCCTGGAAGAGTGTCCCACAAGAGGGAGCCAGCCCAGCCAGTGTGGCTCAGTGGTTTAGTGTCGACCTATGAATGAACCAGGAGGTCACGGTTCAATTCCTAGTCAGGGCAGAAGCCCAGGTTGTGGGCTCGATCCCCATTGTGGGGCGCTCAGGAGGCAGCCAATCAATGATTCTTTCTCTCATCATTGATGTTTCTATCTCTCCCTCTCCTTTCCCCTCTCTGAAATAAAAGAAATAATAAATACATAAGTAAATAATCGGGGGCTCTCACAGACCCCGGCCAGCATGGCCAGCAGGCTCTTCCACATGCGTACCGTCACGCTCTGAGAGAGAAAAGCAGGTGGTCTGTAGCCTGGCTTCCTCTCCATCTCCCTCTCCTGAGCCCTCCCCCAGTTCTTGGAGGAGAGGAGGCTGGCTGGCAACCGAGTCGCTGCCAGCAGAGTTAGCACATTCCCTCCAAACTCAAGACCCCCAGGCTCCAGCCCTCTATTCCGACTTCCTAACAGTATTGAACAGACACAGGTCACTGGCTTGTAACATAAATTGCGTCTTTTTCTCTCACCTTGTTTTTCATGCTGTACATCTACAGAAATGTCTCTCCCATAACATGAGCTCTTGCAGGGCGGTGTGGGACTTGCTTTGGGGCTCTGCCACCTCCCCCGCACCCTCCAGCCATGAGCAGGGAATCCCTCAATGTATTGGTGAGAGTCAAGGTAACTGACTTTCCATTGTTAACGTAAAAAAAACCCATTGAAACCTGTAAAGAATTTTGTGAGTTTATTTGAGCCAAACTGTGGACATATGCAGGGAAGCAGAACCTCAGGGAATTGAGATAATGATCTGGAGAATGGCGGGTTACATCTGTATTTATACATGGCAATCAAAGGAAAGGGACGTAGGTGGGTTACATGAAATCCACTGGGGATAGATTAAGGAGGAGGCCTTCCTCTCTGTAAAAAATCAATAAAATATATATATAAAAAAAAAGATGGACACATACTTAGGTGGGTGCAGGAACAATTAACATAACAATGAAGGAATCTGTGGTATCTGTCCTGGCGCCCAGCACATTTGGTGGTGCCCCAGGGGCTCCAGAAGAAGGGAAGTTACAAGTTACCCAGGCATGTCAAAGGTATGTTATCATAGATGCAAAAAGACAGATAGGCTCCGTTAGGGTAAAGGTTGATCTTGTCAGTGAAGATACTGGCCTGGGATGTAACTACCCACCATCACTGCTTTAGTTAAAGTTTAATTTCAGACCATCCTTTGTGGTGACTTTAGGTCTCTGAGTTTGCAAGATCGCCATGCAGGCCTCCCCTGAGCCTGTCAGGTCAGCATGTGGCCACTTGCGTCCACACCATATTTTCTCTTTGTTGCTACCCTGTGACGGGCCATTAGCTCCTTGTACATGCTCCACACCTCCTCTCTCCTTCACTCCATTGATTTTTGATTTTTTTTTAAAAGCTCAGGGTTCTGCCAAGAAATATTTTTTAAAATTTTTATTGATTTCAGAGAGGAAGGAAGAAGGAGAGAGAGAGAGAGAAACATCAATGATGAGGATCATTGATCAGCTGCCTCCTACATGCCTCCTACTGGGGATTGAGCCTGCAACCCGGGCATGTGGCCTTGACTGGAATCAAACCCAGGACCCTTCAGTCTGCAGGCTGATGCTCTATCCACTGAGCAAACCGGCTAGAGCCTCTCTCCACTTTAAAACCCACGTCATCTCCAGGCCCTGTCAACTTTACCTCTCAGGCTCCTCTCAGAACCATCTACCAGTCTCTCCATCTCCAAGGCCACTCTCTAGTCCCAAATGACCACCATCTCTTACCTAAGTCCCTGGAGTAGCCTCCTATTGATACCCCAGGTATTATTTTTGCTAATTTCTTCTCAGAGAAAGAGTGATCTTTTAAAAACCTTAAATCGAATCATATCACCAAAATGCTTTAAATTGACAGCTTTTAGGATAAAGAACCAAATCTAAAAACAAGATCCACCCTGGCCGGTTAGCTCAGTTGGTTAGAGCGTCATCTCGATATGCCAGGGTTGCGGGTTCTATCCCCGGTCAGGGTGCATACAAGCATCATCCAATGAATGCATAAATAAGTAGAACAACAAATTGATGTTCTCTCTCTCTCTCCCTAAAAAAAAAAAAAGAAGAAAAGAAAAGAAAAGGAAAGGAAAGGAAAGGAAAGGAAAGGAAAGAAAGAAAGAAAGAAAGAAAGAAAGAAAGAAAGAAAAAGAAAGAGAAAGAAAATGAAAACAAAGGATTTATCAAAGCCAGGGTAGAGGCTGACTAAAACGAGGAAGAAGAATACTAAGTTTCTATTTCTTAAGCTGGGTACTGAGTACACAGAGTTTAAAATTTTTTAAATTGAAATTAATTTGCATTATTTATATCCTTTTAGTTTAGAAGATATTTCACAAGAAAAAAAGCAAATAGGAAAACAGAACACTCGAGCAGAGACTCACCTTTTCCACTCAAATCTCATAAAGTTGAGTTACACTGAGAATAAAAAAAGGAGGGACAGTCCAATGCCTGGGCCTGGACAAGCACTAGGCCAGTCCTCCCCATTCTTTCTCAATCACACTTTCTCATTTTTCCTTCGGCTGGAAAACAAACCCTCCCCTCATGGAGTACGAATAACGTCCAGGAAACTATAGGCCCACGCGTCTATAACCAGCCACGCTCGGACCTTCTGTCTGAAGGCAAGAGGCCCTGCTACATCAATAGTCCTCTTGTGCAAACCTTCTTTTTTCCTCCCAGAAAAAAATGTTTCCACCATTTAGATGATTTCTACAGGGTGTGAGCATTTTCACAGCTCTCGTTACTTCTTGCTAAATCTCTTTCTGAGCCAACCGTACCAATTTGCCATGCTCCCAGGCACAGAGGCGCACCAGTCCCCACACCCTCATCCCTGAAAAACAGTTTTGCTCGCTTAAGAGACAGGATTTTTACAGATTGTTCTCATTTGCTCTTCTTCGATTAGCAGTGAAGTTGAATGTTTTTTTTCTTATGTTAGCTTCTTTCTTTTAAAAAAAAAAATTTTTTTTATTGATTTCAGAGAGGAAGGGAGAGAGAGAGAGAATCCAAAAACTTTATTATTTGGCTTTAAGGAAGTCACTTGCTTTATTTCCTGTTCCCTTCCCTTTCCCTCACTTCTTTTTTATTTTATTTATTTATTTAAAATATATTTTATTGATTTTTTACAGAGAGGAAGGGAGAGGGATAGAGAGTTAGAAACATCGATGAGAGAGAAACAGCTGCCTCCTGCACACCCCCCACTGGGTATGTGCCCGCAACCAAGGTACATGCCCTTGGCCGGAATCGAACCTGGGACCCTTGAGTCCATAGGCCGACACTCTATCCACTGAGCCAAACCAGTTAAGGCTTCTTCTTCTTTTTTTAAATGTATTTTTACTGATTTCAGAGAGAAAGGGAGAGGGAGAAGGAGAGGAAGAGAGGGAGGAGAGGGAGAGGGAGGCATCAATGATGAAAGAAAATCATTGACTGGCGGCCTCCTGCATACCCCCTACTTGGGATGGAGCCTGCAACCCGGGCATGTGCCCTTAGCCGGAATCAAACCCGGGATCCTTCCGTCTGCAGGTTGACACTCTATCCATTGAGCCAAACCAGCTAGGGCTCCCTTACTTCTTTATTACTTTTTTAGTTCATACATAATACATGTGCATTTTAGAAATATCACAAACATACAATTAAGCAAACAAAAAAATTCACCTATTATTCCACCTTGCAGAGATAACCACCACCATTGATTACATATCTTTTTAAACATTTTCTATAACAAAAATGGAAATATATCACCTAACCTTTCTGTGTATATAAAGAGAGAATACTCAAGTTGAGAATCAAATGAGTTAGCGTGTGTGAAAGTAATTTATCAAGCGCAGGATGTTGTATAAGCGCAAGTTTGATATAAAATGCCCTTTACTGCCGAAACCGGTTTGGCTCAGTGGATGGAGCGTCGGCCTGCGGACTGAAGGGTCCCAGGTTCGATTCCGGTCAAGGGCATGTACCTGGGTTGCGGGCACATCCCCAGTAGGGGGTGTGCAGGAGGCAGCTGATCGATGTTTCTAACTCTCTATCCCTCTCCCTTCCTCTCTGTAAAAAATCAATAAAAATATATTTTAAAAAATAAAATAAAATAAAATGCCCTTTACTGCTGTTCTGATGACACAAATACCCTTTACCCTGCCAAGCAGAGTGGTGACACGTGTGCCCTCAACACAGCACAGTTTCTTCTCAAAAATGACTTTCTGCCTCAATTTTCCCTATTGAACAGGTTTCCACTCTATTTGAAAAAATTCAATCTGTAAGATATATGGAAGGGCCCTAACCGGTTTGGCTCAGTGGATAGAGCATTGGCCTGCGGACTCAAGGGTCCCAGGTTCGATTCCGGTCAAGGGCATGTACCTTGGTTGTGGGCACATCCCCAGTGGGGGGTGTGCAGGAGGCAGCTGATCGATGTTTCTCTCTCATCAATGTTTCTAACTCTCTATCCCTCTCCCTTCCTCTCTGTAAAAAATCAATAAAATATATTTTAAAAAAAAAGATAAATGGAAGGTATAAAGGGTAGTGCAGAGAGCAACCATGTATCTACCACACAGCTTAAGAAATAAAATTTTGGCCCTCGCCGGTTTGGCTCAGTGGATAGAGCGTCGGCCTGTGGACTGAAGGGTCCTGGGTTCAATTCCAGTCAAGGGCAGGTACCTCCATTGGGTTGCAGGCTCCTGCCTGGCCCGGGCCCTGGACAGGGTGCATGAAGGAGGCAACCAATCGATGTGTTTCTCTCGCATCAATGTTTCTCTCTGTCTTACCCTCTCTCTTACACTCTCTCCAAAAATCAATGGAAAAATATCCTCGGGTGAGGATTAAAAATAAATAAATAAATAAATAAAATGTTGGCCCGGCTGGCATGGTTCAGTGGTTGAGCATCGATCTATGAGCCAGGAAGTCATGGTTCGATTCCTGGTCAGGGCACATGCACGGGTTGGGGATTCAATCCCAAGTGTTGGGCATGCAGGCAGCAGCCGATTAATGATTCTCTCTCATCCTCAATGTTTCTCTCTCTCCCTCTTCCTTCCTCTCTGAAATCAACAAAAATATATTTTACAAATAAAATTTTGTCAGCTACACTTTAATAGAACTTGAAAGAAATAACACACTTAAAGGTTCCTGTGACTCTTTCCTCAATTACAGCCCCCTCCCCAACCCTTATTGCACTCTCCTGAATTTGGTATTTCTCACTCCTATGACTTTACATTTACTTATGCTTCCTCTCCTTATATATTTATATGCAAATATTGATATAGACCCCTAAGTAATGTACAATATTGATTTGCATACCTTTGTTCAAACTGTCTGCTAATGGGTATCAAGGCAAGTATTTTATACTTTCCCTCCTCAATACTATATTTGTGAAAGACATCCATATTCAATGTAGTTGTCCTTCATTTCTTTCCATGCTTTACTATTCACTATATAATCACACCACAATTTACCTGTTTTTTTAAAATATATTTTTATTGATTTCAGAGAGAGGGAGAGAGAGAAACATCAATGATGAGAGAGAATACTTGATTGACTGCCTCATCAATGAAAGGCCTACAGGGGATCGAGCCCACAACCCTGGGCATGTGTCCTTGACCGGAATCAAACCTGGGACCCTTTGGTCTGCAGGCTGACGCTCTATCCACTGAGCCAAACCCTAGGGCTTACCTGTTTTTTTGCTGATGGCTATTTAGATCACTTCTGGTTTTTGCTGTCACAGGCATTGCTGCGATGACATTCTATGTCTGCTTGCATACATGTGTAGGAGTCTCTGGGTATGTACAAATAAGAATGGAATTCTGAAGCCATAGGTTAAGTGCATCTTTAACTAGATATTTTCAAATTATTCTCCCAAGTGGTTGTACTGGTTTCCATTCTCACAGTAGGTATGCCCTTCACTATTCTTCCTTGCCAACTCTTGATTTCATCAGACTTTAAAATGTTTCTAATCTGATGGGTATGAATGACATTGCATTGTGGTTTTAATATGCATCTCTCTGATTAGCAGGGAAGTTGCACAACTTTTTACAAGGGTATTGGTTGTCCGTGTGGCCGCTTCAGGGAATTCTAGTTCATAAAGTACTCATTCTTCAAAGCCCTTTAAAACCCTTTCTCTCCATGAAATATTCCAGACATCTTCCATCAGGCAGGTGGGATCTCTCTCTCTTTCTTAAAAAATATATTTTTTAATTGATTTCAGAGAGGAAAGGAGAGGGAGAAAGAAATAGAAACATCAATGATGAGAGAGAATCATTGATTGGGCTGCCTCCTGCACACCCCCTACTGGGGATTGAGCCTGCAACCTGGGCGTGTACCCTTGATGGGAATCGAACCTGAGACCCTTCAGTCTGCAGGCTGAGGCTCTATCCACTGAGCCAAACCAGGTAGGGCGGGACCTCTTTTGGGTCTCTGTAACCCTTTCTACATCTTGCATTACACTTACTTTTAATTTCATCTTGTAAAGTCATTTGTGTAATTGTCTAAAGGGCAGGGACTATGTTTAACTCAACTTTATGCCCTTGTTCGTACCTAGTGCAAACATTTCATACATTTTTGTTGAGTCAAATTATATCCTCCCTGCTTTTAAAAACTTAGTTTCCTATTAGAAGAGAGTTGAATGTCCTTAATGTAGAATTTAAGACCCTGACATGGGCTCTGGCGTCAACTTTCCCTTCCTGCTGCTTCTCCCGGTATGACCCTGCCTTCTGCCCCAGATACTAGCTTCTTTGTCCACAATGAGGTCCCAGTCTGCAAATGTTTGGCTTTTCTGCCTGCAGCCAGGATGGCAGGTCCATCCCACCTGTGTTAGCTGCCCATCTGATTCTTCAGGAGACAATTCTAGGGATCCTGAAGCCAGAAGCTTGCTTTTATTACCAAGCATGGCTTTTGCTCTGAATCTGTCATTTGTGTGCTAAGTACAGGTTAGCTACTGTGGCTAGTAACCCATTGTCAGTCTATAGATTTTTAAATGCATGCCGCCCATCTCAGGATTGGTCTTGTGGAGGAATCTGGTGGTCTTTGCCCCACCTGCTTCTCTTTTCTGCATACTTGGATCTGGCTTATGGTTCTAACTGTGTCTCTTGATGGGTCCTTATATTCATCCTTTGTCTTTAACTGTGAGTCTGCTGCAGTGTCTTGTGGCCCATTCTAACCCCAGCCCGGAAACCAAAGCCCCGACTTCATCCTGGGCTGACTTCCTGGCTTCCTCCCACAACTTCTAGGCCTCTGCTGTCAGTTGTCTTTAGACCAGGACACGGGTGTTCATACATGTTTGCTGAAGGGTTTTCAGAGACCATTTGGCATGTGCAGGAAGTAAATGAATACCTTCTCAGTGATAATCTATTCTATAAACTGGGATGTGATGTTAGTGATATGCCAGAGATTTTAGAATCAGAAAGACCCGCTCTCTGATTCCTAACGCTAAATCTTATGACGTGAGCAAAATACCAAACCTCTGTGTGCTTGTTTTCTCATCTATAAAAGGGGTCCTATGGACCCCATCCTTCTGGAAAATTCCTACATAAACGATATGAAAAGCAAATCTTAAAAATCCAACAGGAAGGATGTTACACTTGTTAACTATTCACACTGAGTGTATTTACGCATTTTTCTGTCTTTGAGGTGTTTAGTGGTCTGTCCGGGAAGCTTGGCCAGCTTGGCTCAGTAGTTGAGCATCAACCCAGAAGGTCACTGTTCGATTCTGGGTCAGGGCATATGCATGGGTTGCGGGCTCCATCCCCAGTGTGGGACATGTAGGAGGCAGCCGATCAATGATTCTCTCTCATCACTGATGTTTTTAATCTCTCTCTCCCTCTCCCTTCCTCTCTGAAAATCAGTAAAAAAATATATTTTTTAAAAAAGGAAGATGGACAGGTAAATAACTGATTGTAATTCAATGAGCTAAGTGCTATAATAGAGCCATTTAAGGTCATACACTTCCTTGAAGACACCTTTGATTGTGGGATGCACCATCAACTTCCAACAGCTTTTTGGGACATTAAGAATACCTTACCAGCTGTAGCTGGTTCGGCTCAGTGGATAGAGCATTGGCCTGTGGACTGAAGGGTCCCAGGTTCAATTCTGGTCAAGGGCACTTACCTCTCAATCCCCGGGAGGGGGAGTGCAGGAGGCAGCCAATTGATGATGTCCCTCTTCCGTGGATGTTTCTAACTCTCTATCCCTCTCCTTTCCTTTCTCTAAAAAAATATATATATATATATATATATTTTTAAAAAAGAATATCTTACCAAATGTATATGTTTTTAAAACATATGTTGTCTGATAGACAACAACATAAATGTATCACGGGAATTACTAGCCTCTTCTCTAAATCAATGTTGGAAGCAAGCTTTTTGGGAAGAGTCTAACTCTATTTAGATCCACACAGTCATTCCTGAAATGTGAATCTGTCATCAATTCTAGCTCAGAAAGTCTTTTGACCTTTTCTGAGAATTTAAAGGGACACATCTGCAAGCAATTGCAGTTATGATATTTTTCCATTGACTTCTCTGTCTATCTGGTATCTGGTTAATTTCCTTTAATACTGATTGTAAGACCTATCCTGATTCTGAAGTATTACAATGTGAAAAAAACTTAGGACGTATTTTTGAAGACAAATGTTTTTTTGTGTTTTAAAAAAAATTTTTTTTTAAATATACTTCATTGATTTTTTACAGAGAGGAAGGGAGAGAGATAGAGAGCCAGAAACATCGATGAGAGAGAAACATAGATCAGCTGCCTCCTGCACATCTCCCACTGGGGGTGTGCCCGCAACCCAGGTACATGCCCTTGACTGGAATCGAACCCGGGACCCCCCAGTCCGCAGGCCGATGCTCCATCCACTGAGCCAAACCGGTTTCGGCAAGACAAATGGTTTTTAAAGTGCTCCTAGAGTCCTGGCTGCATAGCTCAGTTGGTTAGAGCCTCGGTCCAATACACCAAGGTTGCAGGTTCTATCCCTGGTCAGGGCATGTGCAAGAGTAAACCAATGAATGCACAAATAAGTGGAACAACAAATTGGTGTTCTCTCTCTCTCCCTCTCCCCTTCTTTCTCTCTCTCTCCCTCTCCCCTCTCATCAATAAATACTTTTTAAAATATATTTTTATTGATTTCAGAGAGGAAAGGAGAGGGAGAGAGAGATAGAAATATCAATGATGAGAGAGAATCATTGATTGGCTGCCTCCTGCAAGGGAGGCATGTGTCCTGACTGGTAATTGAACCGTGACCTCCAGGTTCATAGGTCGACCCTCAACCACTGAACCATGCCAGCTGGGATATATATATATATATATATATATATATATATATATATATATATATATATATATATATTTTAAAGTGCTCCTGGGGATAAAAAATAAAATAAAGTGTTCCTGGGAAATAAACAAGGAAGTGATTAATTTAGCCTGGAGGAGAAGGTGACATTTGAGTTGGTTCTGGCAAGTTAGTAGGAATTTCCCAAAGAGATAAGAGGCTAAAAGGTATTCCAGGCCCAGAGAAATCTCTATTATGATGCTTATCTGAAGCTATCCTGTTCATATTGCTCCATTCCCATGAGTCTTGTAAATCCTTGAGGTCATGAACCAATTCCATCTCCCAAAATGACCATGCAGCTCATTCTTGCCATTTAATTTCATTTATTCGCTTCATATTTACTAACTTCATACTTACTGACAAATAGTATTTCAAGCAGCTCATTGTGGAAAACTTGATAAGTACAAATAAGTAAGTAAACAAGTCCTACACAAATCCACTTTAAGTTTACCACCTCAAGAAACCACTGTGAATGTATTTTTTTAAAAAATATATTTTATTGATTTTTTTACAGAGAGAGGAAGGGAGAGAGATAGAGTGTTAGAAACATCGATGAGAGAGAAACATCGATCAGCTGCCTCCTGCACATCTCCTACTGGGGATGTGCCCGCAACCCAGGTACATGCCCTTGACCGGAATCGAACCTGGGACCTTTCAGTCCGCAGGCCGACGCTCTATCCACTGAGCCAAACCGGTTTCGGCCACTGTGAATGTATTGCTTCAAGTTTTTCCCCCCTGTTCATATGCACATGTATATCTATATACTTTTAGAGCAAAAATGGTATCACAATCTATTTATTAGTTCATAATAAATAGATTTTTACTTAACCATCATATTAGAAATACTGATCATTGTTTGCCTAGAAATAATACTCAGGGGGCTCATAGTTTTCTGTCCTTAACTGGCTGTATCCCCTGACCACAGTTAATTGTACTAAAAAGGATTGGTAGCTGACCCAATGGTTGGTATCTGAGTCAGAGACACAACCATGGGGTAAAAAAATGAGCTGGGTCAATCATATGACACTTGTTACGGAATTGGGCCACTGAGATTACCCTCAGTGGAGCTGATGCTGAATTGAGACTATGGCAAGACAAATAGCAGCTGGAGATATGAGGGAGCATAAAAAACTAGAATGGAGGAAGCTGGTTGTCAAAGAGAAGAGGGTAGAGCAGACCCATGGAGAAGCAGAGATGCACAGAGCGACAAACAAATAAATCCCATGCCTTCAATCTTCCATTAGCCCTGTTTTTTCCAGCTCTAGGTTCAGTCCATGTATATCTATATATATAAAAGGCTAATATGCAAAGTGTCCCCTCTTGAGTTCGACCAGGATACCGGTAGTTCGATCGCTCGCTATGACGTGCGCTGACCACTAGGGGGCAGCGCAGAACATGGCGGGCTACCAGTGTCAGGGCGCTGAGGGAGCGAGGGAAGGAGGAGGCGGGGAGGCGGGGAGGCCAGGCCTCAGGGCCTCTAGTATTTATTATAAATGCCTCTCTTCTGGCCTTTTTTCCTTTAGAGATAAAACAAGTGGGTCTCTATTCCTTACCGCCAGCATGGCTTACCAGAACCACACATCATCACTGTTGTGGCTGGACAGCATTCCACTGTGTGGAGGTACCATTAGGTTAAAAACCTAGTGATGGGCATTTCAGACATTTCCAATGAGTACCTTCATCACTAATTCTTTTCACAATGAAAAATAATGTTGTTATGATCTATTCCAACAGGTGGAATTCCTTGTTTGAAGGAGAACTGAATGATACTAAGTTGGACTTCAGAAAGACTGTGCTGCCCTAACCGGTTTGGCTCAGTGGATAGAACGTCAGCCTGTGGACTGAAGGGTCCCAGGTTCGATTCCAGTCAAGGGCATGTACCTTGGCTGTGGGCACATCCCCAGTAGGGGCTGTGCAGGAGGCAGCTGATCAATGATTCTCTCTCATTGATGTTTCTAACTCTCTATCCCTCTCCCTTCCTCTCTGTAAAAAGTCAATAAAATATATTTTAAAAAAATAAAAGACTGTGCCAATTTACAGCTCATGAGCAGGGCATGAAAGTGGTTGATTTTTCACCCCTTTTGAGTTTCTATCAATTAAACATGCACACACACACACACACCAAAACATTGCTATTCTGACAGGCAAGAAGTGGTAAGTGGTCAGTTATGGTCTTAATGTGTATTTCTCTGATTTTTTGTTGACTAGATATGTGGGCTTTGTCATTAGATAGACCTGGGTCTGAGTTCTAGCTCTGCCTCTTATTGTGTGGCTTCAGTTAAGTTACTTCTCCATTGCCTCTTCTGTATATTGGACATAATAATAGTGATTACTTTGTAGGATTATTATGAGGCTTAGATAAGAAAATAAATAACAAAACACTTAGCTTGGTAAAACCTCTGTACACTTATTATAGTTATAAAGAATGACTTAATTTGTGATCATCAGATAAAGCTCTGTGAGATATCTGAAACTCAATGGGACATTGATTTAAATACCTGTTAGAATTGTATAGTCCTAGGAATAAGAAAGCAAGCAAGAGCCCACTAGGTTCATAACCTTTATCATTAGAGAGAAAATACATTTGCTTATTTGGATAGCATATATTACCAAGGTCTTTAGAATTGAAATGAAAACATAGGTATGTATCTTAAAAGCCAAGAAATAGAAAAATCAAAGATAACCTGGGTAGGTAGGTCTTGCAGGTTTCTAAGAGTAGTCAGAGGATGATATAATGAGTTTTAAGTCCATGACATAATGTAAAAAGGGGCTCAAAATGATACTTGGCACAGTGAAAAGAATGGCTCTGAAAGGCCACAGCTCCAGGACTCATGTCTGTAGAAACCTCTAATAAAAAATAACCTGCTCTAGCTGGTTTGGCTCAGTGGATAGAGCGTTGTCCTGCGGACTGAAGGGTCCCAGGTTCGATTCCAGTCAAGGGCACATGCCCGGACTGCAGGCTCGATCCCCAGTAGCGTGCATGCAGTAGGCAGTCGGTCAATGATTCTCTCTCATCATTGATGTTTCTCTCTCTCTCTTCCTCTCCCTTCCTCTCTGAAATCAATAAAAATATATTAAAAAAATAACCTTATTTAATTCAGTTGGAAACTTCCGGAAGCTCTGTGTCTTTCAACTTAGATAATATTTTTTTTTCCAACTTAGAGAATCTTTAGAATTAAGGTTAATGGGGTAAAAGTTATGGGATTAATATGTTGGGGTTAAGAATAAATATGTGCATATTTCACATTTTATGCACTTGCAATGCTTAAAAATGGCTTATTAGAGTAACAATCTTATAACTCTTATTTTCAATATATATTTGAGTTAATCTTAGAACTAAGATTTTGAGTTCAAGTCTTACTAAACTTATATATGGAAGTGGGCCAACTAAGAGAACTTAAGGTTCATTATATTTGTCAGTTTATCTGATTTATAAAGATTACCAGGCATTGCAAAGGCTCTAGGTTAGACAATTGAAGAAAGTAAAAAGAAAATCTACTAAGTCTATAGACATGATTTTAAATGTTTAAAGATGTTGAATGAACTAAGTTTGTGAATGTGACCAAAAATTATTACAAGTTTCTGAAAAGTGATTGGTAAAATATGCTTGACTTAATTGAGCATTTCTATTAATAGAGTCTAGCAGTAGCAGGGTCAGCTACAGGGTCAGACAGGTTAAATTTGAAGTATCTGTGGAATTCACAGGTGAAAATGTCCATTACACAGCCCAAACACTGAATTGGGGCTTCTAGAGGGTATGAAGACAAATAAATAAATAAATAAATGTGTAATATGCGAATTAGACCAGACATCATTCCGGATGTCCTTCTGGACGACCTTCCAGACGAAGCCCCGGCTGCGAGGGAAGCCTGGTCCCAGGTGCCTGCCAGCGGCCAGAGGGAAGCCAGTGCTGGCAGCCGGGGGAAGGAAGGCCTGCTCTTGCATGAATTTCGTGCATCCGGCCTCTAGTATAGCTATATAAATAAAAATATAAGTGTTCGTTTGTTCAAAATCTTAAATCTCTGAAAGTTCTTCACCAATTGCTTTGAAATTTTGACACAACATTGCATTCAAATACGCGAGTGTTTTTATATACCTATTATATAGATGTCACACCTGTGACAGGTAAAAACATGCTTTTTTTGAAAAACAGTGCTATCTGTTGGGCGTAAAAGCAACACACGCTATACTAAATATTTTACGATTCCATTTCAATGTTTCTGATTTACGATCCATTTATGATTTCCAAATTTCCAATTTTACGATTCCATTTCAATGTTTCCGATTGCATTGTTAAATTGAATTCTCATAGATTTCGATTTATTTTCATTTTGATTTAATTATTTCGTGTGACATTGCATTGGAATTGAGCTATGTCGTTTACCATAGTGTTTATTGGGAACGGAAAGGTGCCGGTTGATCTGACCTCAGGACGAATTTCATTGCCTCATAACTTCTGCAATTTAGTCACGTCAAAAGAAGAATTGGTTGAAAAAGTATTTCCCAATATTCAAACCAATGATAAGAATCACGATTGGCTGAGTGAACGAGCTATTCTTGCAGCCAAGAACAAAGACGTCTATGAACTTAATATTATTCAGTCTAACATTCAAAGCGAGGCAGTCACATACAAGTCCGCCGACACTGTTGTGGAAGCAGATGAAGCAGTTAATTATCCAACAGAATTTTTGAATTCACTCGATCTGCCAGGGATGCCACTGCACGTACTGCAATTGAAAATTGGCGTGCCAATTTTCATGTTGTGAAATATCAATCAGCCAAAGCTTTGCAAGGTCATAGAAGCAACAATCTTGACAGGACCTTTTAAAGGTGAAGATGTCCTCATTCCTCGCATTTCTATGATTCCAACGGATATGCCATTTCAATTTAAGAGATTGCAATTCCCAATTCGATTGGCATTTGCAATCACCATCAACAAAGCTCAGGGCCAATCTTTAGAATTGTGCGGTTTAGATCTAGACACGGATTGCTTTTCACATGGACAATTATATGTTGCGTGTTCTAGAGTCGGCAAACCAGACAATCTCTATATCTGCACAGACAATGGAACAACAAAAAATATTGTATACCCACAAGCATTGTGAAATTAAACATATCAGAAACGTGCGCTTTCTCTTTTCTTTCTTTTCCATTTAACCAGACTGAGCCACAGCAACGCGTGGCCGGGTACAGCTAGTATATAATATGTATATATATTAGGGCTCTTCAGCAGTTTAAGGTAAGCACGCGTAAAGTTACTCAGAAAGATGGACAAAGAGAAAAACGGAAGAGGGCTGAGGACAGAAATCGGTCGAATAACAATTATTTTTTAAAAATATTTTTATTGATTTTAGAGAGGAAGGGAGAGGGAGAGAGAGATAGAAGCATCCATGATGAGAGAGAATCAATGATCGGCTGCCTCCTGCACGCCCCCCACTGGGGATCTAGCCTGCAACCCAGGCATGTGCCCTGAACCGAACCTGGGACCCTTCAGTCCGCAGGCCAACACTCCATCCACTGAGCCAAACCGGCTAGGGCGAATAACAATTATTTTAAGGGCAGCGCACAAGCTGCAAGGGAAAGAGCCCTAAAAGGGGCAAAAGTCACTTAAAAAAAAGAACTTGCAAAGGTCAGTGGCAAGGGGTGTCAGGGAAGTAAGTTGGGACAAATACAGCTCTCCTGCTTTAGCATCCACTTCTCAAATATTAGGAGGGTCAAGCAGTTCCAATCGGATGCCCCCCGGGAACCTAGGAGAGAACAGGCCGGACCGCCAGATCCTGCAGTCCGTCCCTCAGGGCAGTTGGGTTCTCCTTGCGTCCGATAAGCACACCCGGGGCCATTGCACAGGGCGCCCTCCTCAAAGGCCGTAGGTGCAGAGTTTAGCTCGGCAGGCGGGGGAGGGGACGGGGCCCACCTTTTTTATTTCAAGCCACCGCCAATGGCATCATTTTGTCCGAGATGCGGATGAGATGTCGGCCTCAGAGGGTAGGGCTCAGGGCGGGGCGGGCTTTCCTGGCCAAGCCGAACTGTTGGCGAGACTGACTGGCGGGCGGGCTCCGCCCACTTTCTTCCGCCTCTCGCCAGGCCGTAGAGGGCGCGGGGCGGGGCATGGGCGGAGCTGGGGCGGGAAAGCCTGTCAATGCCCCGCCCACTTCCGCCCGCTCCTGACGGCGCGGCAGGGTGCGGCCGCTGGGGCGGGGCCTCAGGGGAACAGGGCGGGGCCCCAGGGGCGGGGCCGGCTCTGTAGGGCGGGGCCTCGGGGACCAGGGCGGGGCCTCGGGGACCAGGGCGGGGCCTCGGGGACAGGGCGGGGCCGGGAGGGCAGGGAGCCCGCGCACTCTGCAGGAGCTGCAGCCACCGACGCCCGCGCCTCTAAGGTCTCACCGCTTCCTCAGCAGAGACCTGGGCTCGGCCGCCATGTCCGCCACGGAGGAGGTTGACGGGCTGAGCGTGTTCCGGCCGCACTATGGCTGTGAGTGCGGGGGCTCCGTGGGGGGTCTGGGGGCTGGGCTCTCTGCCTTTCCCAGGCGCCGTTTTTCCCGGGGGGCTCGGCCGGGCGGGTGGGGCAGGGGCGGGCTGCGGGGCCCGCGCCCCGGAAGAGCCGGAGCGGTGGGCGGGAAGGGGTGCGGGCGGCGGGGCTCCCAGCCCGCGCCCCTCGGTCTCCCAGGCGGCGGCGGGGGTCGGGGGGGGCACCCCAGGCGGCTTCCCCGCCGTCGCCCGGCCCGCTGCGGCTGGAGGGCCTCCCCCCGCGCCGCCCGCCCGCCTCCCCGCTCGGCCGAGATTGAGGGGACGGCCTAGGAGGGTGAGGTGGCAGGAGGACCGAGCAGGGCGTGTCCCGGGGACGAGACCGGGCTCTGCTCGTTCTTCCTGGGGAGCTGCTGCCCGAGTGCTGCGGGCGAGGGGGACCCCGGGTCCAGACCTGCCCGGTGCCGGGCGAGCCGAGAGGTGCGGCCCTGGGCGAGTCACTTCAGCTTTCTCCAGCTCGGTTCCTCCGTCAGGATTTCAAAAGCAATAAAACCAGAAAACCCTCGGACTTCTCATTTCTGTAGCTGCCCTGGGACGTCATTGCACGGCAGGCGGGATAGCTAGTCCTTGGGAGTCTTGAGGTTCTTGGGAGTCTTGAGGTTTTGGAGTGACGTTGAGTTTTTAAGGTAATTTTCCGCAGCCCCCGTTAAATGGGAGGCATTGTGTCACGTTTGTGACATTAAAGGCCAGAGCCGGTCCCTGCCTTCAGAGAACGTTTTAATCAGAGAGACGGACAGGTGTACCACCCCGTGATAATAAGGTGTCATAAAGATAAAAGATGCGTGGACACACCAGGCATAAAGAGGCGCCTGGGTGGGGATCAGCCTGGGGAAGGGGGAGGGGGGCATAGGTAGTGACATTGGAACAGAGCCTCCAAGTGTGCTGTCAAGTTTGATGGGGCAATAGACGTGGCCTGAAGAGGGAAGAGCATAAACTAAGATACGGAACAGCGTGGAGTGCACGGTGGTGGGAGGAACGGCAGGGAGCAGGGAGGAGAGTTTCCCAAAGTAGTTGGAGCTAAGTTGGGCAAGGCCTTGAATACCACCCCCAGGAGTTAGGAATTTATTCCAGACCCTGGGGGCCCAAGCAAGGGGTGGATTGCTTCGAGGTTAAGCTCACACACGGGATTGTGAGATAGACCATCTAGGTTTGAAGTCAGGCCCCACCACATGTTAGGCATGGGGGGGAGATCACCCTGCCTCAGTTTCCTCATCTGTAAAATGGGCGCCATCGTCGCAGGATTGCTGTGGGGCTTCAATGAGAGACTGCATGTAAAAGGCTCAGCACCATGACTTCCACTTTGCTCTCAATGACTGGACTGCTGGCTTTGGTTATTTTATTTTTATTTTTTTAAATATATTTTATTGATTTTTTTATAGAGAGGAAGGGAGAGGGATAGAGAGTTAGAAACATCGATCAGCTGCCTCCTGCACACCCCAAACTGGGATGTGCCCGCAACCAAGGTACATGCCCTTGACCGGAATCGAACCTGGGACCTTTCAGTCTGCAGGCCGACGCTCTATCCACTGAGCCAAACCGGTTAGGGCTGGCTTTGGTTATTAATACAAGAGGGGAACGACATTTTCAGCTCCATTTAGAAAAAGTCTGGCGGGTGGACGAGGACAGATTTGGCCCCAAATGTCAACTTACTATTTTTCAAGTTATGCTAAACTATAGTGCATGTTCATATTATCATACTTTTTTTTTTTTTAAAAAGGGTAAGGTAGGTATAGTCCTGTTTTAGGAAAGTCATTCTAGTACACCTGTCCAGCCCCACATCTACAGGTTACCCTGACTAAGTGACAAGCAGGAATGTGATGATGTGGCGTCCTCTTATCGCTCAGAAAGGTTACGGATTCTTTCATGTTTCAGCTGTCCTGGATAATGAGAGACTCACTGCGGAGGAGATGGATGAAAGGAGGCGGCAGAATGTGGCTTATGAATACCTTTGTCACTTGGAAGAAGCCAAGAGGTAAAGATGGGCTGGCCGGAAAAAGAGATTGGGAGGAGGGAGCCGATAGGATGTGACCGCAGATAAAGGTCTCTTTCACTATGTTGTAGCTGTGTCTGCGGGAGGCCGGTGGTTTGAAGGAATAAGTATAGTTAGGGTGTTTATTCCTGGGAGCAAGGAACCTTGGTGGTAGTTTATTCATGAAACACTGATGGACATTTTTTTAAAAAAATTTTTAAATTCTTTATTGTTTAAAGTATGACGTATGGTGGACGTTTTTGTATACTGAAAAGTGTCCAAGTTTGTGTTGTTCTGATTTATGACCAGGGGGCCTGTGTGAGGCACTCCCAGCTCTGGGGGAGAAAAAGCATTGTTAGGATTAGAAGTTCTTGGGCTTTAATGTTTCACCAGTTTTTCATTCGTTTTGATTTATCTACGAGTTGGGTTCCTTCTCTCCTTGGCAGCGCTATGAGTATAGGCCAGGGGTGGGCAAACTTTTTGACTCGAGGGCCACAATGGGTTCTTAAACTGGACCGGAGGGCCGGAACAAAAGCATGGATGGAGTGTTTGTGTGAACTAATATAAATTCAAAGTAAACATCATTACATAAAAGGGTACGGTCTTTTTTTTTTTTTTTTTAGTTTTATTCATTTCAAACGGGCCGAATCCGGCGCGCGGGCCATAGTTTGCCCATGGCTGGTATAGGCCCACCCATTGGGCAGTCCTCAGAGACAGCTTACCAGAGGCAGTGTCCTCTGCATCCTTTGTGAAGCGAATGTACAGCTGCTCTTTTGCTTCATCAGATGTCCGAGGCCTTTTGTGGCCATATTCTTAGAGTCTCGATTTGCTATCCGTTGTTCGTTCCTTTTGTCCTGGCGCCCTGTTCCTTTGAATGTCCCGGGGCAGAGAGATGTAATTACAGATCAGGTATCCTATAAGGGAGCTTTGGCGGAAAAGGCCAGCAAGGGATATAATGACAGGTATTCGTGATGCATAGGCTAATGAAAATCATGGATGTTTGAAATGTGACTAATAAATAAGATTTTTTGTTTATTTTTAATTCTGAAAATATAAAAAAAAGCTATAGGAAAGTCCAAGGACAGTACAGCAAACATGCATGTATTTCAGCAGGAACAAATGTTAGCCCTTTCAGATCTTTCTCTTTCCTCTAAAAAAGACACGGTGGCGTTCCCTTTGTGCCCCTTCCTCGTCCTGTTTCCCCTTCGTCCTGTCCCTGGGGCTACCACTAACATGCATTTGGTGTGTCCTCTTGAATCCAGGCTTTTTCCCGGAGCTTGAAGCTCTCCCGGGAGACTGTGGGATTAGCGATGATTGAGGTGGGGAGAATTGTTTTTCTAAATGGAAGGTTAGACACCAGAGGAGTGTGTTATTATAAAAGGGGTTGGTTTCCTATACAAAGTCTGTAAGGACTTCTTGAACAAGAAGATGCAGCCCTCTGCTCCTCCAGCTGTGACTGGTTCTAGCTTTGGAAGGTCAGAGAGTTTGGGAGCTGCAGCTGGTCTGAGAGTCCAGGTTGTGCTCTGTGAAGCCTTGTTGATTCCGTTGAGGTGAGCTGGGGATGGACAGGCAGACGGAGCCTCAACTCACCTTCCTTCCCGCATCCAAAGCAGTTCTGTTTTTTGTTTTATTTTATTTTTTAAAATATATTTTTACTGATTTCAGAGAGGAAGGGAGAGGGAGCGAAATTGAAACATCAGTGATGAGAGAGAATCATTGATTGGCTGCCTCCTGCACGCCCCACACTGGGGATCGAGCCCACAACCCGGGTATGCGCTCTTGACTGGAATCGAACCCGGGACCCTTCAGTCCGCAGGCTGACGCACCATCCACTGAGCTAAACCAGCTAGGGCTGTTTTATTTTTAAGTGTATTGACTTTTTGAGACAGACAGACAGACAGGCAGACACATCGATTTGTTTTCCACTCATTTATGCATTCATTGGTTGATTTTGGTCCTGTTGGGGGTTGAAACCTGCAACTTTGGCGCATTGGGACAACGCTCTCACCAACTGACTTATGGGCCAGGACTCTGCTTTTGTTTTAATATTGGGTTTGACAGTGAAATTTCCTTGTTACACAGGGTATCTTGGCTGACACCCACTTGTCACCACTAATCTAGTTCAACCATCTCATTTCAGTGGGGAAACTGAGGCTAGAGCTTTCATGGTCTATGTGTAGTTTTCTTGATGGAAGAATAATTGTCATCATTTTATGGAGTGGTTCTTAACTAGATGTGGGCATTAGAATCACCTAGGAAACTTCCCAAAAATACAGATATCCAGGCTTACCACAGAGATTCTGGTTCAGTAGACCTGGGCCGGGAGGTCAGACACCTGTATATTGTAAATGCTTCTAGTGGTTCTGATGGTCCCCCCGCGTTGAGAAACAAGATTTAAAATGTTTTTAGAAGTCTGCTTGCCCGGTCGTTGTGGCTCAGTGGTTAAGCATCAACCTATAAACCAAGAGATCATGGTTCGATGCCCAGGTTGCGGGCTCGATCCCCTGTATGATTCTCTCTCATCATTGTTTCTCTCTCGCCCTTTCCTTTTGTTTCTCTCTCGCCCTTTCCTTTCCTCTCTGAAATCAATCAAGACATATATATATATATGGAGTCTGCCTATGCTGGGATATCATAACCTGAATAAAATGATGCTTTTATAATTACATTTCCTTCTTCAGTTGCTGCCCTAGCAAGGTATTTCATTTGTCAGGTGTTTTTTCCAGTATAGGAAGGTAGCCCATTTTCTTTAAAATCCCTCCAGGGGGCATGATCACCTAGGGTGTTTTTTTAGTTGGGTGTTTTTGCATACTTAGTGAGACGTTTGTGATAGTCTTAATTTTTTATGCTTTGGCCAGAAGAGAGGACATAATAGTGGCAGTTACATGCCCCGGTACATGCTGCCTGCTGGCCAGGCATTGTGAAATGTGCTTGGTTTATTTAATTTTTTTAAAAAAATATTTTTTATTAATTTCAGAAAGGAAGGGAGAGGGAGAGAAAGAGATAGAAATATCAATGATGAGAATCATTGGTCGGCTGTCTTCTGCAAACCCCCTCCTGGGGATAGAGCCCTGAACCCGGGCATGTGCCCTGACCAGCAATCGAACCGTGACCTCCTGATTCATAGATTGATGCTCAACCACTGAGCCACGCTAGCTGGGCATGCTGGTTTTTTTTTTTTGGAGGCAATCATTTAAACCTGGACGTGGTGAATTTTTTGTTTAAAGATTTGATTAGGAAATCAACGTTGGAAGCCCCTATTTAGATTTTACAACCAGTCAAGGTTAGGGAAAGAAGCCTGGAATGCCCTGCTGAGAACAGAGGACTGGATCCCTCCCGGCCGGCCACCTGCTGTGTTTGAGGTGCCCGCAGGCAGATCACATGCTCTTCCTTATGCGCTTGGGACTTCAGCTCCAGCTGTGTCTCTTTTATTTATTTACCAGAGGCCCAATGCACGAAATTCGTGCAAGAGTAAGCCTGCCTTCCCCCGGTTGCCGGCACCAGCTTCCCTCTGGCACCCGGGACCTGGCTTCCCTCGCAGCCCCGGCTTCAGCTTCGTCCGGAAGGATGTCCAGTCTATTTAGCATATTACACTTTTATTATTATAGATTTATTTATTTTTTTAAATTGATTTCAGAGAGGAAGGGATAAAGAGATAGAGAGATAGAAATATCAATGATGAGAGAGAATCATTGATTGGCTGCCTCCTGCATGCCCCCTACTGCAGTTGGGGGGGGATTGAGCCCACAAGCCGGGCATGTGCCCTTGGCCAGAATTGAACCTGGGACCCTTTAGTCTGCAGGCCTATGCTCTATCCCAGCGTTTCTTAACCTGTGGGTTTCGACCCCTTTGGGGGTCGAACGACCCTTTCACAGGGGCCGCCTAAGACCATCGGAAAACACATCTATAATTACATATTGTTTTTGTGATTCATCACTATGCTTTCATTATGTTCGATTTGTAACCATGAAAATACATCCTGCCTATCAGATATTTACATGACGATTCATAACAGTAGCAAAATGACAGTTATGAAGGAGCAACGAAAATAATCTTATGGTTGGGGGTCACCACAACATGAGGAACTGTATTAAAGGGTCGCGGCATTAGGAAGGTTGAGAACCACTGCTCTATCCCCTGAGCCAAACCGGCGAGGGCCCAGTTGTATCTCTTAACCTGGAGAGCTGGGCTGCCCCTTCTGTGCTGCGAGGGCCCCTCTTTCCCCTCGAGCACAAGCCCCGTTCGCCTTTTTGGTTTGGCCCCATCCTGCTTCCTTTGTAACCTCCACCCCTCCCAAACTGGAAGAGCCGCCAGGGTCTGGAATTTACACCGGTTCCAAGGCCAGGAAGAAAGATCAGAGAGATCCAGGGGAGAAAAGGTCCCCCTCTTTAGTTCTATTTATAAGACCGCCGCTCCTCCCACTCGAGGCTCCACCTTGCAGGACAGTGGCCCCATTGTGTATCGCAGGGCACGCCGTTTTCCTTGTACCTGCAACAGAGCTCTTCAGTGGAAGGAGCGGAGAGTGACTATGACTGTGGAGACAGTGTGTGTAAGTAAGAGCGTGTGCAGAGAAACGAGAGAGGGCTGTGGGTGTGGGTTTGTGTTTCCCCAAAAAGTTAACTGGGAAAATTTAGGGGTGATTCCACAAAAGTATGCACTGGGGTGGCTGGGAAATAGAAAATGCAGAGCTTCTGCTTTCTTTATTCTTTGGGGAGTAGCTTCAATGTAGAAGTTAAGTTATTGTTCTAATGAAATATTACCTAAGGATATCGGGCTTTTTGCTAGGGCTACAGAGCAGATCAAGGACTTTATCAAGAGCCATCTGAAATTACATGTGTATGCTTAAATGCAGGTTTATTTTCATCCTTTTGCCTGTTCTAATTGGGCTTTTCATTTGTTTTGGCTAAGGAGCAGTAGGAATGCACAGCATTGTCACTCAAGGGAAGGTGGTGAGATTTAAATATGTGAGGTCTTGCACAGGAAGAAGTGATAGATCAGAAAAAATAGATCAGGTGACAAAAATAGATCAGGTGGAAAAAAAAAGGAAGAGAACATATCAGGTAGGGCAATCTGAAGATAAAGAGAGTAGTACTGGAAATGGGATTAAATTCAGGCCCGGCCTTCCTGGCTCAGTGAGGCAGCCAATCAATGATTCTTTCTCATCATTGATGTTTCTTTTTTCAAATATATTTTTATGGATTTCAGAGAGGAAAGGAGAAGGGGGGAGAGAGAGAGAGAGAAACATTAATGATGAAAGAGAATCATTGATCAATTGCCTTCTGCACACCCCACACTGGGGATGGAGCCCCGCAACCCGGGGCGTGTGCCCTGACTGGGAATCGAACCGTGACCTCCTGGTTCATAGGTCGACGCTCAACCACTGAGCCATGCCAGCTGGGCTCATCATTGCTGTTTCTCTCTCTCTCCCCCCCTTCCATTCTGAAGTACATAAAAAAATATATATATATTTTAAATTCAGTTAGGTTAAAGGTCACAGGAAGAAGGTTAGTTCCAGGTTATTTCCAGCACTCTCCCACTTCACATTTAGGGTTCCGTCTTTCAGAGGCTTGCTGGTGTGCCTTTTCAGGACTGTCACGAGCCACCCTTCTCCTGCTCAGTGTCCAGCTCAAGGAGTAGGGCACACCCCCTTATGGAAGGGAAAGTAAGGGCTGTGGCTGGTTAGAGACGGTCAGAAACCACGACAGTCGCACTAGATAGAGGCACTTTGCCTTCTGTCATTTAGGGGAGTTGAAAAGTTTCTTGGAAGGAAATCAGGTCTTGAGAAGAAATCCTCTTCTGTGCATGGGTCTTGGTGGTTGGCATTGACCCTTTTCTGGGATGAACTCTTCAGATCTCCTCTCCCCTAACTGGGATCTGAATTTCAGTAACATCTGGATAGGCCCAGGCTGGCCCACCGTGATCCTGAAAACAGACGTTAAAGACATGGAAGAGGCAAGAAAATAAAATGGATAGGTGAGGTAACTAGGAAGAACAGCTTGCCCACCGGCTTCTAGAATTTTCCAGTGGAGGATTATCACTTAACGATCGAGGGGGATCATTTTTAGGAGGTGACTCAAGCTCTTCTTTAGCAGATGAGAAAACTAGTCTAATTGCCTCGGGAGACCCAGTGTGATTAGGGGGCTACCTAGCATATGGCTTCTTGGTGGCACGTTGGCACAGCCAGCTGGATGCATTCATGTGTTCATAATTATCAAGGGAGGAAGTGTGGTGTGGGATTTATTCTTAACTCTCTTTTAAAATGGTGACATAAATGAAAACCTCTGATCTCTTTTCCGAAACTTAGTGCAGCTGCATGCCACAGACTCCTGGTAAGAAGTGGATTGCATTGAAATAGAAGTGTATTTGTTATAAAGTGATTCAAATTGAGAGCAGTAACAATAGTTACTTTCCATATAGTAACAATGTTATAAGTGGGAGGTTAGTTCCTAGTGTGGCCACGTAAAGCTTTTTACCCAACTGTGTAGCTGAGACTGTTAGCAAATTTATAATTAAGAAATGGGAAGAGGCCCTAGCCGGTTTGGCTCAGTGGATAGAGCGTCAGCCTGCGGACTGAAGGGTCCCAGGTTCGATTCCGGACAAGGGCACATGCCTGGGTTGCAGACTCAATCCCTGGTGTGGGGCGTGCAGGAGGCAGCCGATCAATGATTCTCTCTCATCATTGATGTTTCTATCTCCTCCCTTCCTCTAGTTAAAAAAAAAATGTGGTGCTCACTTCTGCAGCACATATTAGGCAGTCAGCTAGTTAGTAGCTATCATTATCACTAAGAAAAGTCATATGACTATAATCTCAAAATACTAAATATCAAGTAAAACAGAACTGGAAAAAGTCTGATGAAAACGTCTTTGAAAATCTTGGCTTCAATGATACACGAAGTGAAAAGAAGGAGGACTTTCAGTTTGGGCAGGTGTGAGTTCTGAGTCTGCTTTTGCAAGTTGCTTTAACCTCAGGGAGTGAGCCTAAATTTGTCCTTTGCAAAATGATCTACCATGCATCTTAGGAGTTGCTGTGAGCGTGCCTGGCACAGTGTCTAAGTACAGTCGGCATTCACTAAATCTATTCTTTATCCTGGTCCTTGATGGCAAAGCCAATTTACTATAAAGATGAAGTATTCATAAACTTTTCTGGGTACTTTCAAGGTCCTAAAGTCTGATAGACCTAGTTTTTCCACTTCAGACTTAAGCGCTTGTCTTAAAAAGGAACTCCAGAAACAGGCTACTCTCTAGGAAGTAGGATAGAGGTGGATGGTATGAGAGGACTGTTCCCTTTTTATTTAATGCCCTTCTGTATATTTAAATTGCTTTTTACAATGATCATGAATTTTAAAAGAAAAAAGGAATGAAGAAAAGGGAAATACTGTCTAACAATTTTAATTTATTTATTATTTTATTTTTATTTTAAATATATATTTTTATTGATTTCAGAGAGGAAGGGAGAGGGAGAGAGAGCTAGAAACATCTATGATGAGAGAGAGAATCATAAGTCGGCTGCCTCCTGCACAACCCCTACTGGGGATCGAGCCTTGCAACCTGGGCATGTGCCCTGACTGGCAATCGAAGTGTGACCTCCTGGTTCATAGATCAATGTTCAACCACTGAGCAACACCGGCCGAGCTGTCTAACATAATTTTTAGATTGTAATCATGAATTTAGATTTTTAAAATGGCTATAGTGCCATTTAATTACGATTTTCAATGGGTACATAATGTTCATACTTTATTTATTCCGGTTTAATATTATATTGCTTTGATTGCTGGAAAGGTTAAATATTTCCCTACCTATTTGTTTACCAGTTTTATTTTAGGTTGTATATCTTCTGGGGTTATGATGTTAACTTTTGTGAGTACCCTTATAATATGGATGTCCTACAGTTAATAATATTGTATTGCATTTTTGAAAGTGACTAAGATAGTAGATCTTATCGACTCACAGGAAATGTATTTTCTTTGTAACCATGTACGGGGATGTGTGTTAACTAGACTTTCTGTGGTGATCATTTTATAATAGACAAAAATATATAATCATTATGTTGTACCTCTTTTTTTTTTTTGAAGTGAACATATCAAGATTTTACTGTCATAATAATAAAACAAAGTATGAAGCTTAGAACTGGATCACTTGACCCTTTCTCTTATCTCCTTCCAGTTCAGAATGCTTGCATCTCTTCATAGCCAGCATTCTCTTAGATCTGCAGTTGAGCTCAACGCATTCCAGCCTCGGCACAATCTTCTTTGTTTTTTTAGCCTTTTTTCAGAAAATCGGCTTAGTCTGCCCACCGTGGCCGCTCTGCCTCCTGTCACAACGCCGCTTTCCCTGCGCACACAGAGAGAGAATCCTTGCCCTTCTTGTACTGTGTTACTTTGTGGGGCTGGTGCTTGCCACCTTCTCACAGAAAGTTCGCCGGGTTTTAGGAATGTTCACCATGTTTGCGAGCGCTATCAGCTGGGAAAGCATGTTGTACCTCTTAAACTAATACAATGTTATATGTCAGTTATACCTCAGTTTCCAAAAAGAATCTGAACGTCAACCTTCTGTCTTATTTGCTACCAATATTTCCCTTAATTTTCCGCTGTCTTTGTTATTTCACTGTACAGTTTTGTTTTGTTTTTATTTATTTTTTACAGAGAGGAAGGGAGAGGGATAGAGAGTCAGAAACATCGATAAGAGAGAAACATCGATCAGCTGCCTCCTGCACACCTCCCACTGGGGATGTGCCCGCAACCAAGGTTCATGCCCTTGACTGGGATCGAACCTGGGACCCTTGAGTCCGCAGGCCGACGCTCTAACTTAGCAAACCGGTTAGGGCTCATTGTACAGTTTTAAATTTTGTCACTTAAATGTTAATCTTTCTGTTTATAATATCTTCTAAATTCAAAGTTTAGATAGTTTAACTTCTCTACAGCCTTGCTAAAATTTGAAGTTTTATATTCTGTTATCTTTTCCCTGATTTAGTGATTTAATGTTTTTTAAGAATCTAAGTCTTTAAAATTCGTGGTGTTTCTAAATTATTCTGATATATTTAAAAAACAGTGTTATTACTACCTATTAACAGTTGATGTCTGCTTTCTCAGATGTTAGATTACATATAGTTCTAGGCTTTTTATTCTGTTATGGTGAACTATATTTCGTTTTTCCTGAGAAAATAGATATGATTTAATTTTCTTGTACTTATTGAGAAGTAGTACCTGAAGCTAGCATGATTTTATTAAAAAGTACGTTTTTAGCCCTAGCCGGTTTGGCTCAGTGGATAGAGCGTCGACATGCAGACCAAAGGGTCCCAGGTTCGATTCCGGCTAAGGGCACGTACCTCGGTTGCAGGCTCCTCCTCAGCCCGGGCCCTGGTCAGGGATCGTGCAGGAGGCAACCAATCGATGTGTTTCTCTCACATCGGTGTTTCTCTCTGTCTTTCCCTCTCTCTGAAAATCAATGGAAAAAAAAAAGTCCTTGGGTGAGGATTGAAAAAATATATGTTTTTATTGATTTTAGAGGGTAAGGGAGAGAGAGAGAAACATTGATGTGAGAGAGAAACATGGATTAGTTGCCTCCCACACAAATGCACCTGGGTCAGGGACCAAACCCGAAACCTGGGCTTGTGCCCTGACCAGGAGTTAAACTGGTGTCCCCTTGGTGCACGGGATGACACCCAACCAACTGAGCCACGCCGGCCAGGGCTGAAGGGAGCTTGATTTTAACTTCATGACAAGTAACTTCTTTTTACACCTTTTCATGACTTGAAACTTGTGAAATTCTTGTTTCTTGAGGTTTCCCCACCTTACATCTTAGAGTTGATGTCAGCTTAGTAATTCTGCCGGTAATGAGACTCTTCTGGGTTTATGATATCTTTTTTGTTTGTTTATTTTAGCTCTAGGAAATGGTCTATTATACCTTGATTTGGTTCTGATTCATTAGTTCTGTCTTGGGGGTGCCTTTGGTTGGTTAGATCTGCACAGTCTGTTTTATGGCTGTTCTTCATTTTGTTTATCTTGTTTGAATCAGCGTTCTAGATGTCTCGCATATATCTTCTGCCTCACTGACTTGATTTTCTACCATCTTGATTTTTTCCATTGGTTCGGTTAATGGTAGTTGCTAAGCCATGTGGTATTGCAGTTTTCATTTTGAACTATTAACTCCTTTTTCCTCTCCGCTCTTTTTTTTTATTTTAAATATATTTTTATTGATTTCAGAGAGGAAGGGAGAGGTAGAGAGAGATAGAAACATCAGTGATGAGAGAGAATCATTGATCGGCTGCCTCCTGCATGTCCCCTACTGGGAATTGAGCCTGCAACCCAGGCATGTGCCTTTGACCGGAATCGAACCCGGGACCCTTCAGTCTGCAGGCCGATGCTCTATCCACTGAGCCAAACTGGCTAGGGCTCCTCTCTGCTCTTGATAATAAATCACATGGTCTCTGATTAGTTCATGAAGAATAATGTGACACAAAGGATCCCTTTTAGGTGGAAAAAAGGAGATGGTAGCCAAGAGAATTGGACTTAATATTTTCAGTAAGTCTCGGGTGGATATGACCACAGGAAACTATTGTTAACTGGCCAGGTTGAGTGTCTGAATTGTTCACCAAAGTTGGGCAAGTCTGACTAGGCTAAGCAGATCATTAATTTGACCTAATTTGGCGTATATTTCCTTCTGTTCTTAGAGGTCAGAGCAACAATAGTGTAAATGAAACTATAGAAAAAAAAAAAAGATTTTAGGGCCTAAGTTGGCATGTTCTAGGAACTTAATTTTCTGGCTTTGCATAGTGAGCTGCCTCTGATTTCTGCAGAATTCCTTCTGCTTCACAGTTAAGCAATTCTCCTTACCTGTTGGTAGTAGAAACTGATTTGAACATTTTGAAGCCGTGTGGTATTCGATGGACTGCTGGTTGTTTCCAGCTGTGGCTGCTAAAGAAACCCTTTCATAGGAAGTATTTGTGTAAGAAAGTGCTGGAAGGCAAAGTGAGACCATCCGGAAGTGATTCATATTATTGGGGCTGTTTATTTAATGTGTGGCTTGGTTGCCTAGCGACTATCTTTGAGCAAGCTGAGGGGAGCGACACTTCTGCTGTGAGGTCCCGTTGCCTACCTGACCAAATCAGGGCTCTGCGTCTTGATTTTTCTTCTGGAAGAGCCCCTGGTAATCTGATTGATACCCGTGCTTTCAAAGACTCTTCAACATACAAATGAAAGATCTGGTTAATGGTTTATTTTAAAGAGAGTTTAGTTGCTTAAGCTTGAGTGTGTTTTTTTTTAATTTTTGCTTATAATTATATGTTGGGAAAAATTACTTTATTTTTCAATAAGGCATTTTATTTTAGAAACCTTCATACTTCAAGTAAACCAAACCCCCCCACCCCCACCCCAATCCAAAAACCCAATCTGGCCATTTGCACCAGTGTCAGTATTCTCCTTCTCCCTGTCTTCAGCATTGTTATCGCCCGTGTCATTTATTAAGCACTTCTTATGTGCTAGGCACTGTGTACGCACCGTCTAATGAGCTATTCTTGAAGTTCTGGGAGGTGCTTATTCTTATCTGCATTTAACAGAAAAGAAAGCAAAGCTCAGAGAAGCGGACGCGCCCGGCTAGTAAGTGGTTGATCCAGATTTCAGGTTTGGCGAGGACTCCACAGCCCTCGTCGGCACTACGTCTGCTTCTAAAAATAATAATGACAGCAGCAGCAACCACCAGTGATGAACAGAATGATGATGTAGTAATTTACATGCAGCATTACTGGGAGAGGGGCGTTATTTTTATTTATTTTAAGTTTTCATTTCTTCAGTTTCTCCGGGCTGTCTTTTTTTTATTTTTTTTCCTGTGCAACCTCTCTTCTGGCTTAGAGAACAAATCTGCTCTTTTCAGTAAGGATCATCTCTCTTTTATTTTTAATATATTTTTATTGATTTCGGAGAGGAAGGGAGAGGGAGAGAGAAATATCAATGATGAGAGAGAGTCATTGATCGGCTGCCTCCTGCACGCCCCACACTGGGCATGGAGCCTGCAACCTGGGCGTGTGCCCTGATCGGGAATCGAACCATGACCTCCTGGTTCATAGGTTCATACCTGGTAGGTTGACACTCAACTACTGAGCCACTCTGGCCAGGCGGCATTATTTTTATTTTAAAGAGGGAAAAAAATGAGTTTGTGTCACTTTGTCTCAAGATCATAGAACTACCTGTGGGATTCAAGCCCAGGTCTGTGTGACACCAGCGCCCAGTGCTGTCACCTCTGTGGGCACCGACAGTCTTCCACCTGCCGATCCGACTGTGTGAGGCCGAGTCTCCGATTTCTGTGTCTAACTAGATTGTTGGACTTTGTCATATACTTTTTTTTTAAATTCACTCAGAGCTAAAGACAGCGATAGGCTTACCTGAGTCGAGGTTCAGTGTTTGTTGATTGGTGAAAGATTTGTGCGTCCGTGCTTATAAGAAATACAGCTAACGTAAAATCGAAGTGATTTCTTTTTTTTTTTTTTTTTTAAATATATTTTTTTATTGATTTTTTACAGAGAGGAAGGGAGAGAGATAGAGAGTCAGAAACATCGATGAGAGAGAAACATCGATCAGCCGCCTCCTGCACATCTCCCACTGGGGATGTGCCCGCAACCCAGGTACATGCCCTTGACCGGAATCGAACCCGGGACCCTTCAGTCCGCAGGCCGACGCTCTATCCACTGAGCCAAACCGGTTTCGGCTCGAAGTGATTTCTATGGGCGTCTAGAAACATGGTAATTGGCCTCTGGTGAATGTGTATATTTCACGTTGTTGACGTAACTTCTGCTCACCGAGAAGGTCTCCATGGAAGGGGAAGTGGATGCAGTAGAGGTTATGTAGTTACATACAGTGACTTGCGGGGGGCGGGGCGAGGGGGCGGGCTGCAGAGTTCCTGATTGGTTTTCTTTCTCATAACCTGTTACCTGCTTTTGATTCAGTTTAGAAAGGCTTCCCTTCTTGCCCTACCCAGTTTGGCTCAGTGCACGGAGTGTCGGCCTGCAGACCGAAGGGCTGGGTTTGATTCCGGTCAAGGGCACGTACCTCGGTTGCAGGCTCCTCCCCGGCCTGGGCCCTGGTCGGGGCAGGTGCAGGGGACAAGCAATCGATGTGTTTCTCTCACATCGATGTTTCTCTGTGTCTTTTCCTCTCTCTTCCACTCTCTCTAAAAATCAATGGAAAAATGTCCTCGGGTGAGGATTTAGGAAAAAAAGAAAAAGAAAAAAAGAAAAGCTTTCCTTCTCCCCAATTGCTTGTATTTTGTTGTGTTTTGTGTGTGTGTGTGTGTGTGTGTGTGTGTGTGTGTGTAATAATGACCGCATGCAGACAGGAGTGGCAAATTGGATTGGAAATTGCCTTGGATCGTTTGGCGAGATCTGTCTTTTTTGGTGTTGTGGGCGGAGGGAAGGCCTGTCCGAAAGCCTCTATTTCTTCTTTGCTCAGAATACCTTCCTGTTGACTCATTGGAAATCATAACGAAAAGCAGAAGGGAGCATTAGAGAGGCAGCTGCCAGCCCAGGGCGTGGCTTCTGTTAGGACAGATGCTTGGGGACTGAGAGAACGCCGGTTTTCAGAAAAAAGTGTGAGACTTTGGAGAAGAAGCAAATACTGTTATTGTGATATAAATAGAAAGTATCAGTCTGTTGCTAAAGGCCATTAATTAGCAACATAGAAAACGAAAAGTATTTTTTTGAATAGGATTAATGAGTGTTCCTAGAAACTGAAGCAGGAGGAACTGAAGTATAAAAGGAGGGAATGGGGCAAAAGTAGCGTCTGTGGAGGTTGTACGAGTTGGCATGTTCCTCAGTAATAAATGAGGGCTGCTTTCTCCATCATCTCATCAACTTAAGAGTATTAGTTTTTTTAAAAAAATACTTGCCGAAGCCGGTTTGGCTCAGTGGATAGAGCGTCGGCCTGCGGACTGAAGGGTCCCAGGTTCGATTCCGGTCGAGGGCATGTGCCTGGGTTGCGGGCACATCCCCAGTGGGGAGTGTACAGGAGGCAGCTGATCGATGTTTCTCTCTCATCGATGTTTCTAACTCTCTATCTCTCTCCCTTCCTCTCTGTAAAAAGTCAATAAAATATATTTAAAAAAATATATTTGTGAATTTTATAGGTGAAAGTAGTATTTCGTGGAAGTTTTACTTTCGGATGGTTGAATTCTGAGCGAAGCAGAGCCTCTTCACATGTGATGAAAAGCCATCTGTAGTTCCTTCTCTGTCCATTGTTTCGGCAGAGCCCTTGGCGCACATAGAAAAAGGGGTCTTTTCTTACTGATTTGTAAGGGGTCTCAATCTCTGGAGGATGCTGACCCCTCGGATGCCGTATGCGTAGTAGATAATTGTTCCAGTTTGTTCTTTAACTTTTGACTTTAACGTTTTAAAATAGTTTAGAATTTTAAAGCTCTTGGTTATTTTGAGCTTTTGGGCTCTATGTTACTTGTAGAGAGTTCTTCTCTATACCGAGACTTTACAAAAACATTCCCCTGTACTTTCTTCTAGTATTTTTAGTATATAAAGAGTTTCAACATTTGATCCATTTGGAATTTATGTTGGTGCGAGGAGTGAAGTAGAGATCCTGCTTCTCTCCCCCCCCCC
>NW_005871648.1:386809-397284 GCF_000147115.1 Myotis lucifugus
TGATGAGCATTAGCAATGGCTTCCTTATGAATGTGCTTTGAGTTTGCTATACTTTCTAGTCTATGAATTGAGATCTTAATTCGTTTCAGGACAAGGCAGCTGCAATTGTAGAGATTTTTGAAACATATGGCATACATTTCCTTTTAGAGAAACTGACTAGAATTTTCCAGAGTGTTTTCAAGCAAGATGTATTGTGATGTTACAAAGCTTAATAGTATATCATGAAGTTGGCATTGAGAGAACAGGTTTTAAGAATTTATTTAAAAAAAAACTTTAAAAAATATTTTTATTGATTTCAGAGAGGAAGGGAGAGGGTGAGAGAGAGAGAGAGAAACATCAAGGATGAGAGAGAATCATTGATCAAGTGCCTCCTACATGCCTCCCACTGGGGATGGAGCCCGAAACCCTGGCATGTGCCCTGACTGGGAATGGAACTGTGACCTCCTGATTCAAAGATTGATGCTCAACCACTGAGCCACACTGGCCAGGCTATTTATTTTTATTGATTGATTTTAGAGAGAGAGAGAGTAAGGGAGGGAGAGAGAGAAACACTGATTTTGTCTTCCACTCATTTATGCTTTTATTTGTTGCTTCCTGTATGTGCCCTGACCAGGATCGAACCGGAAATCTTGGCATAGTGGGACGATGCTCTGACCACCTGAGTTATACTGGTCAGGAAGGGAGCAGGTTTTAGATTAACCGCTTGCACATGTGTACTGTGAAGAGGTGAACAGGCTGGCCAAGCTAACAGAATTCATTCTTTGGGTTGGGATTTGAATACTGTGTGGCTGACTTTCTGCATCCCTCTTTTTGATGTGTATTCTATTAATGAGGGTTTGACATAAGGGAAGAAAGGATTTAGTGGTCAAATAAGTTTCAGAAATACCGGATTAAGCCCAGTTAAACAGATTGCTTAACCTGTGGAAATTTAAATTCTTTATCGTAGGCTGCAGGTTCTGAGTCTCCGAGGAAGAGGGGAGTGTCAGACTCATTCTCACAGGTCATCTTTCTTAGGACTGGTGTTCCAGGGTACCCTGGTTTGGGAAATACTTTTCTCGTCAGAGTAATGGATTTGAGGGACTATTTCAAGTAAGAATTTGGGACATGTTCATGGCCAGTTCTCACCTGTCTTATGTTTTATTTGTAGTTTCTTTCCGTTCTCCATTGAGTTCTTATATTCTTGGCTTCTAGAGCTTAAATTAAAGCCATTATTGTACTAATTGTACAGGTATAATTGCCAAACTGTTGCAGGATCTTAAAGGCATTGTGAAGAACAGGAATACATTTTTTTTTTAAAAGTGTGTGTGTGGGGTACAAATGTACTAATTATTAAAAGGGAAAAGAAGAGGGGGTAGGGGAGGCCGGGGGAAGGTCAAGCGGGGAAAAAAAAGGAGATATATGTACTACTCTTTGTAATATTTTAAGCAATAAAACAAAATTTAAAAAAAAAAAGGAAAAGAAGATAATGACAGATTTTAGTCTAGTGAACTAGTCTCTGGCAAAATTTCATGGCATGTGATGAAATGGACGGCTTATGGGCACTGAGTGGGAAGAGAAGTGATGTGTAGGGGTCGACCAGGACTCCCTGTAAAGGCTTTGTCATAGTAACATCATTTCCCTTTGGACAGGGTCACCGGATTGGTGACTCAGAGGAACACAGTAATGTCTAGATTTCAGTAGGAACTTTGAAAGTATGGCCTGTAATACTTTTGCAGGCAGGTTGGGTGAATGTGGACTAGATTGTAATGTAATTAAAGCTTATCGCCAGCTGAATAATAACCCATATTCAAAAAGAGCTGCAGGATAGGGAGTGGCTGTAAATGGGGGTGGGGTTTCTTCTTCCGGCGGTGAAAATCTCCTGGAATTAGATACTCATGGTGGTTGCACAACTTTGTGAATATACTAAACACCACTGCGTTTCACACTTAAAAATGGTGCAAATTTGTTATATGAATTTTATCTCAATAGAAAAAGGTGCTGCTAGGTTTTTAATTCGAAGAAAGCTCTTTAGGGCATGTTTCATCTGAAACATTTTTAGTGGGACTTACGAATGCATAAATGATGTGTTGGTCGCACTTGAGCTTGACTTGTTGCTTGAGGGATGTTTATTTTTGTTTTATCTATTTTATTTTATTTTTTGGTTAATCTTTCCCTGAGGATGTTTTTCCATTGCTTTTCAGAGAGAGAGAGAGAGTGAAAGGGAGAGATGGAGGAAGGGAGAAAAGAGAAGGGGGCGGGGAGAGAGAGTGAAAGAAAGAAACATCAGTGTTAAGAGAGATACATAGATTGGTTGCCTCCTGCCCGCATCCTGACTGGGAGTGGGGAGCAAACCTGAAACCCAGTTATGTGCCCTTGACTGGAAATTGAACCCGCAGCCCTTCGGTGCGCAGGCCAGCACTCTAACAACTGAGTCACACCGGCCAGGGCCTTGAGGGATGTTTAATTTAATACGCTGCCTGACAAGTTCTGCTTTCAAAATACCTTGAGTCTACTAGTGGTAAATGTGAAGTCCTACATTGGGGTTAAAAAAATGGAGTGTCTAAGTACAGGATAGAGAAGTAGCATTCGTGGGAAAATAAAATATAAAATGAAACAAATCTGAGATGTGTATTAACTCATTAACAGAAACGTGGAGAGCCCTGGCCTGTTTGGCTCAGTGGATAGAGCATTGGCCTGCGAACTGAAAGGTCCCAGGTTCAATTCCGGTCAAGGGCACTTGCCCGGGTTGTGGGCTCGATCCCCAGTGGGGGACTTGCAGGAGGCAGCCGACTAACGATTCTCTCTCTCATCATTGATGTTTCTATCTCTCTCTCCCTCTTCCTTCCTCTCTGAAATCAATAAAAAATATTAAAAAAGAAAAAGAAAAGAAAAGTGGAGAACACAGCAAGGGAAGCGATAGAGGGTTCTGTTGGCCTCTGTGCTGATCAGAGGCTCCCTGAAGTTGCCTTTGGTGGGACCTTGATCATCTAGAGCAGGGATGGCAGCTATGTGGTGGGATTCTTCCACACCCACGGCTGGGAGTGGTTCCTCAGGTGGGTGTGGGTCCACTAGTTGAGTTGGTTATTGCTGCAGGACTAGAGCATGCTGGGTGAGCATGACCAGGGTAATAAAGGCTCTATACATTCTAATGGGTGAGGGATAATGGAAAGGAATGAGATTACGTAACACAGAAACAAGACTCAGAGGGAATATCTATAATAATAAAAGCGTAATATGCAAATCGACCGAACAGCCGAATAGCAGAACAACCTCCCGACGACCACACTATGACACCCACTGCGCCAGGCCAGCCAAGAGGGGTGTGATGCAATTGGTGGGGGTTGGCCATCGCCCCATGATCGCCCTGCAGAGGGAGGCCCAGGCCACCCACGTGCTGTGGCGGGTGGGTGGGGCCTCCCTCTGTGGGGTGATTGATCACGGGGCTCCTGGACTGTGAGAGGGTGCAGGCTGGGCTGAGTGACCCCTTCCCCCACCCCCCACCCCCAGTGCAGAATCTCATGCACCGGGCCTCTAGTAGAAACAGAATCTCAGTTCAGTCTGTCAGCCTGTATAGTAATTCATTCAGCTGTTAACTTTGTGCCTACATTATTATTACTTTTTTTATTTATTATTTTTAAATATATTTTTATTGATTTCAGAGAGGAAGGGAGAGGGAGAGAGAGATAGAAACATCAGTGATGAGAGAGAATCATTGATCGGCCGTCTCCTGCATGCCCCCAACTGGGGATCGAGCCTGCAACCCGGGCATGTGCCCTTGACTGGAATCGAACCTGGGACCCTTCAGTCCACAGGCCAACTCTCTATCCACTGAGCCAAACCGGCTATGGCTGTGCCCACATTATTAAAAAAATTCCTGGAAAATGGAAGAGGGATTCAATTTATCATGTGTGGTGTCAGAGGAACAGAACTAGGCAATGGAAATGTGCCTAATAGGAGGACGAACTTTATAACAACAAGAAAATTCTTAAAAATAAAAGTCCCCAAAAGTGCTTTGGAAAAATCCATGTTGCAGGTTTTCAAGCGTAGACTGTATAACAGTTAATGGAAGATTATGTTCTAACCCGAGTACTTTCTCTTGTTACTTAAAACAATTTTTATTTTCATTTCCTGTGTTATCCTTAAAAAGTATTTTTGTTTTGAACGGCTTGATAATATTCCATTGCTCATTCTCTATTTTTTTTTCCTTTTCTCTGACATGGGGCTAATGAAGTTGCAGAAAACACTTTCAATGAAATAAAACGGGTAAACACAGTTCTGCGCTCCCCCATGTTCAGGACCTTCTGGGGAAATGGAGAAGATGTGAAAGTGTGACCCAGTCCTGCCCTTAGGGGGCGTACGGATGGATGGATTGGGCAGACAGGGCGTAACCATTTGAAAAGTTACTCAACATCAAAGGATGAGAGGTCTAACTGATGCCAAGGGAACTGTGCTGTAAATGTGTGAGAGTTTAGATGAGCGAAGATTACCTTACGGCTGGGTTTGGCAGGATGAGCTGAAATGGTGTGGGAGGGAAGGAAAGCCCACGCACACAGATATTTGTCTTATTCTCTTGCGTTTCTTCAGGGTTGAGACCGTCTTTTTCGACTTCTTGGTCTCCATGCCTCCTTCCACAGCGCTTTCCCACAAAGTGGATTAGGTGCTCAGGGATATTGTTCAGTTGAATTGGTGCAGAGTATGGGGAGGTCATGTGGGGGTCGTGGTGGTGAAGAGAAAGTCAGTATTGTGCCTCCGAGAGCTTACGGGAATTTCTTTTTCTTTTATTATTTGGTGACCATGGAGACCAGAAACAGTTTGTGTCATGCAGTGGTTATTTGTAGAGCACCCTGCTGCAAAGGTAAATCAGAAAACGATCCCACCCTATGTATTTAAATAACTGCGTTAAGTGCCACAGGAAAGGTGACAGGAAGTTTGGAGGAAAAAGAGATTATTTCCAATGGTAGATCCTGGAAGAGTTCGTGGAGGAGGTGACTTTTTTTTTTAATGTCTTTTGTAGTGTTTTTCCTTTTTTTAAAAAATTATTTTTTTTTAAATCCTCTCCTGAGGACATTTTTCCATTGACTTTTAGAGAGAGTGGAAGGGAGGGGGAGAGACAGAGAGAAACATCGATGTGAGAGAGACACTTCTATTGGTTGCCTTCTGCACGTGCCTGGACCAGGGCCCCGGCTTGAGAGGAATCTGCAGCCGAGGTACGTGCCCTTGACTGGAGTCGAACCTGGGACCCTTCAGTCCACCGGCCGACACTCTACCCACTGAGCCAAATCGGCTAGGGCGAGGAGGTGACTTTGGAGAGTAACATTTGAATTGTCTGAGATGGATGAAGCTGATCAAAACTTTTAGCCAAATCCTTTTTTTTTTTTAATGTATATATTTTTTATTGCTTTCAGAGAGGAAGGGAGAGGGAAAGAGAAATAGAAACATCAATGATGAGAGAGAATTATTGATGGGCTGCCTCCTGCACACCCCACACTGGGGATAGAGCCTGCAACCCAGGCATGTGCCCTCACTGGGAATCGAACCGTGACCTTCTGGTTCATAGATCAATGCTCAACCTCTGAGCCACGCCGGCCGGGCTTTAGCCAAATCTTGATTGTCAGTAGGCATCTCCATCCCTAGCTTCCCATTTTACAGCTTGATGACCTCTCTTTTCTCTACAAAATCCCTCAGTTTTTCTTTCCCTAACAAATTTATCCCATCTCATTGAACATACCATCTTGACCTTCCCTGTAGCAGTGGGAGAATTATCTTTCTTCCTAGGACTTAGCCTTCCATCTGTGGTCTGGATCCTTTCCTTTTTTTTTTTTTTTTGTCTTCTAGGGTTCCTATTCAGTATTAGTTTCTTAACTATCATTTGCCTCCTTTCCTTTTACATGCTATTTACATACATATTTTCCATAGACATGCTCACCCATTTAAGATGTACTCCCTTAATGCTAGACCTCACTGTGATGATTGTCCCTTCTTTTCTCCTTCAGGGAAAACTTGTCTTTACTGCCTACACCCTCGCTTCCTTACCTTAGCTCATGTGGGTGTGACTCATGAGCCTTCCTTTCCCCCACTGGAATTCCTCTCGCTGATATCACCCATGACCTAATTGCTATAGCCACTGGAAAGTTTCAGTACTTTCTTTCTTCGTCTCAGCAGCATATGACACTCTTGTCTGTTCACTTCATGAAATGTTCCTCCTTTTCACTGGGTAGCTTTTTGTACTTTTTGAATTTTGACCTGTGTAAATGAATTACCTAAGAAAATGAATTCAGGTAGCGCCTCCTGCAGGAAGCTTACCTAGATACCCTTGTTCCTACAGCACCTCCCACAATGTACCTTTATTATAGCTTTTTTTTTTTTAAATTAATATAAGTGCCTTAGACTTTTCCTTAATGTACTGTGAGCCTCAGAGGGCAAGGACCATGTCTTTGATGAGTATCATAGTTAACCCCTCCTCCCGGTATGTTCTTACTAATTACCAGATCTGAAAATGAAATTTTTGACACAGCACTTGCTCTACAGGCTCTCCCTGTTCCCTTGGGCTCCAGCAGCTGCCAGTAGGCAGTGACCCAGAGAACTGCTTTCGCAAAGAAATATGTACCTGTCTTTCGCCTTGTGGAGGATGCACCTGTTTCTTTCCTCCCATGCTGCTCACAACCAGCAGTGATTAGACTGTAGCTGCTGAGGCTTAGCTTTCATCAAGGTTTAACTCAATTTGAAGATTAAAAAATTTACACACACACACACACACACACATATCCTATATAATAAAAAGGTTAATATGCGCCCTGACAGGTTTGGCTCAGTGGATAGAGCGTCATCCTGCAGACTGAAGGGTCCCAGGTTCGATTCCGGTCAAGGGCATGTACCTTGGTTGCGGGGCACATCCCCAGTGGGGGGTGTGCAGGAGGCAGCTGATCGATGTTTCTCTCTCATCGATGTTTCTAACTCTCTGTCCCTCTCCCTTCTCCTCTGTAATAAATCAATAAAATATATATATTTTTTTAAAAATGTTAATATGCAAATCAACCGAACAAAGGAACGACTGGTCACTATGACATGAACTGACCACCAGGGGACAGATGCTCAACACAAGAGCTGCCCCCTGGTGGTCAGTGCACTCCCGCAGGAGGAGCGCTGCTCAGCCAGAAGCCAGGCTTATGGCTGGCGAGCGCAGCAGCGGTGGTGGGAGCCTCTCCCACCTCCACAGCAGCGTTAAGGATGTCTGACTGCCAGCCTTAGGCCCACTCCGCCTGGGTGCATGAATTTTGTGCACCGGGCCTCTAGCATATGTGTGTGTGTGTGTGTGTGTGTGTGTGTGTGTATTTCAGAGAGGAAAGGAGAGGGCTCGAGAGCTAGAAACATCAATGATGAGAGAGAATCATGGATCAGCTGCCTCCTGCACGCCCCCTAACTGGGGAGGCCTGAAAATTTTTTTGTCCATTAAGGTTAAAAGATCCTTCTTGCTTCATGATAATGTGTTAAAGTAGAGCTGGATGAATAGGGAGCTCAAACATGGTAATGTTTCACTAGGCTCTGCCTCTGAAGGCTCGGTCTGGGAGTAGTTAGCCCAGGGAACTTGTAAAGAGTTTCCTTGAAGTATAATTTTCACGCCATAAAATTCTCCCATTTTTCATGTACAACTTAATGATTTTTAGTAAATTTACTAGGTGGTGCAACTGTCATCATAGCCTAGTTTCCATCACCCCAGTGGACTCTTTAGAATTATGATAACAATTAGACATTTAATTTTGGCAAGTAGACTTGACATACCATATCAAATTCAAAGAGTGAAATGATTTCCTCAGGGAAGGGTCTGCATTAGGTATCAAAAAACACAGCGCTTCAGTAAGCTAACTTCAGAAGATAGAAGTTTCCCTTCTATTTCTCACTTATTACTATAGCTGTTCCCATTGGTATGAGGTATACTCAGAAGTTTCATTTAAAACAGATACTATCAAGATGTCTCATTTTGCTGACACGGCTTGGGAAACAAGCCCATATCATTTCTTGCCTGGATCACTGAAGCTAATACTTTCTCAGCTCTTACCGGTCCCTCCTCCTAACCCATACTGCTTGGGGTGACCCTTTAAATCAGATTCCATCATTTCATTCCTGTTTCAGATCCCTCAAAGGGTCTGTACATTCTCCTTCCTCCATCTCTCTCTCTCTCTCACACACACACACACACACACACACACACACACACACACTCCTCGGTGCCATTTTCGCTGGGAAACCAGCCCTAATTCCCCTCCCTCTCCATATGGCCAGGAATGCTTTATTGAATACTCCACATTCCTTTCCCTCGAGGCGCGTTCCCATCACACTGTATTGAAATCGCTAGGCTGTTCCCATGCCTAGATGTCCTACTTGCGAGGAAAGATGGCCCAGCTTGGGTGGGGGTGGGGGGTTGGCAGCGAGTAACCCTGCCGTTTGGGGCCTAGGCCCTGCCCGCTGGGCGTGGCCGCAGGGTGGTGCTCCTGGAGGAACCGAATGTCAGTGGTTTGGAGTGGTCAGTTCCGGCATCGGCAGGTTCCCCTTCCGTATTGCAGAGCTGGGAAACCGCCGAAGTCATGTGCTCCGCAGAACTCGTTCAGCTGGTTTCCTCTTCACAGACCCGAATTCACACTGATTCTGCTCCCCAAGTGCTCTGGGTCTGGACTTGCTTTGGGCTCACCACAGTGGAGTTCCCCAAAGAGTCATTTCTTTGTCTCCCTAAGCGGCGGAATGGGTAGGGCCAAGTCTGTGTGCTCCCTTTGACAATTGTCATCAGCGGGACGAGGTAGACAGGTATTATTACGCAAGTTACTGGGTGTTAGACTCAGGAGTAGGTTTGACTTCTGGGATCTGGCTAGCTCACACACATACTTGCAGACACATACCCAAATGCAGGGCTGTCATCACCGAGAGCCTGCTGGTGCTTGTGTGCATTAGCTCAGCTAATCTTCACAATAATCTCATGGGAATCCGTGCCGCCCCTAATCCTGGCTTACAGACAGAAAACCGGAGCTCGGAGAGGCTGGCTGGCTGGATGGCATTCTTGTTCCTTCTCATTTCCTTCCCTCTTTTCTCAAAGAAGAAGTGGGCATGTTCCTTACCATCGCTGGCTGTAGGCTCTTACTTACTTTTGTTCTTTATTTCTTGTGTCTTTAGTCCCTCCTTCACTTGTTCTTTTCAAATTAGTCTTCTTCAATCGAGAGAGGGAGAGAGAGAGAGAGAGACTCTAAGACACACACTCCTCCCTTGGACATACCACCTCTTAAGACTAACCTTTTCTTTCCTTCTTAAACCTCTTGAAATCAAGAAGTCTACATTTGCCCTAGCTCAAGCATGTCAAACTCGCGGCCCGTGGGCCGCATGTCTCATTTATTTGGCCTGTGTTAGCCTTTGAGTTTGACATGCTTGCCCCTGTTGTGGGCTTGGTCCCCAGTAGGGGGCGTGCAGGAGGCAGCCGATCCATGATTCTCATCATTGATGTTTCTATCTCTCTCTCCCTCTCCATTCCTCTCTGAAATCAATGAAAATAAAAAATAAAATGGAATCAAGGACATTAAAAAAAAAAATGAAGTCTACATTTGCTAGTTCCCCACTGCTAGTCACTTTTCTAGTTACAGTAATCTGACGCCTTCATCTCACTCCACTGAGATGCCCTCATTGGGCTCACAGGTGACATTCTCCCTCATGCACCATGTCCTTTTCTCCTTGCCACCCATCTCTCTACCGCATTTGATGTTGGTGACCTCTTCCAGCTTCCTGAACAATTTTCCTTCCTTGATTGCTGTCATGTAATTCTCTCGTGGTTTTCATTTTTAAAAAAATATATTTTATTGATTTTTTTGCAGAGAGGAGGAGAGAGGGATAGAGTTAGAAACATTGATGAGAGAGAAACATCAATCAGCTGCCTCCTGCACACTCCCTACTGAGGCTGTGCACGCAACCAAGATACATGCCCTTGACCGGAATCGAACCTGGGACCCTCCAGTCCGCAGGCCGATGCTCTATCCACTGAGCCAAACCAGTTAGGGCTCGTGGTTTTCATTTTATTATAGTGACTTTTCTTTCTGTGTATTTGCCTCTTAAAAGTCATTGTTTTCTTTCTTTAAAAAATATATGTTTATTGATTTTAGAGTGGAAGGGAGAGGGAGAGAGAAATAGAAACATGAATGATGAGAATCATTGGTCAGCTGCCTCCTGCACGCCCCCTACGGGGGATTGAGCCCACAATCCTGGCATATGCCCTTGATTGGAATCAAACCTGGACCCTTCAGTCCGCAGGTGGACGCTCTATCCACTGAGCCAAACTGGCCAGGGCAAAGTCATTGTGTTCTGAGGCGCAGCCTTGCCCATTTCTATTTCTGTGCAATCTGGGTGTCTGGCGAGCTCATACGCACTCCATGGTGCCATTTTTTCAACCCTGGGGTTTCCAGACCCTGGTCTCCCCTGAGTTGGTTTCGAAATTACGCATGTCGACCTGGGTAGGCAGGAAG
>NW_005871648.1:397384-449913 GCF_000147115.1 Myotis lucifugus
TTTGCATTTCTTTGATTAATAGTGAGTTTCCAAATATTTCCTGTGTATTACTGACCATTTACTAGTATTTTTGTTAATCCTCACTTGAGGATTTCCCCCCCCCATTAATATTCAGAGAGAGTGGAAGGGAGGGGTGTGAGAGAGACACATAGATTGGTTGCCTCCTCACTCAGCCCCACCAGGGCTGGGGGTCAAACCCAGGTACATGCCTTTGACCAGGAATTGAACCCAAGACCCTTTGGTCCACAGGCTGATGCTCTAACCACTGAGAATACCAGCCAGGGCACTGACCCTTTATAGCCTTTTTGTGTTTCTAACCCATTTTTCCTAGGGAAATATTTGTTATTTTATTTATTTCAAGCATTTAAAATGTATGTAGAATATGGAGATTATAGGAGATTATTATTCCTTTGCTACATGTTACAAATTTATCCTCTGGTTTATCTCTCTGTTTGATTTAAAATATATATATTTTTATTGATTTCAGAAAGGAAGGGAGAGGGGAGAGTTAGAAACATCAATGATGAGAGAGAATCATCAATTGGCTGCCTCCTGCACACCCCGATTGAGCCAGCAACCCGGGCATGTGCCCTTGACCAGAATCGAACCCGGGACCCTTCAGTCCTCAGGCCAACGCTCTATCCACTGAGCCAAACTGGCTAGGGCTCCATTTGATTTTTTTAAATTGATTTTTTTTTTTTTTTTTTAAATATATTTTTTATTGATTTTTTTACAGAGAGGAAGGGAGAGTGATAGAGAGTTAGAAACATCAATGAGAGAGAAACATCGATCAGTTGCCTCCTGCACACCCCCTACTGGGGATGTGCCCGCAACCAAGGTACATGCCCTTGGCCGGAATCGAACCTGGGACCTTTCAGTCCGGAGGCCGACGCTCTATCCACTGAGCCAAACCGGTTAGGGCTCCATTTGATTTTTTTAAATTGATTTTTATAGAAGTTTAACTGCTTTTTGTGTAGCCAATTGTTTCCATTTCCTTTGTGATTTCTACCTCCATGGTTTTGTTTGGAAAAGCCTTTTCCCATTTCAGGATTGTACAACCATTCATCTATATTTTTTCCTTTTTTATTTTTAAAGTCTCTAATCCATTTGGTGTTTAATGTCAGTAGTGAAATGTGAGGTCAGGAGCTCACTTTGTTTTTTTGTTCTTTTCCGGTCGTCAGTAAAGGCTGCATCTTCCCTGATGCCCTTCTCACCCCCAGGCCCAGCTATCTAAGATCTGCAAAGAGGCTCCTCCTCCTCTGTGATTAGTCACCATTTCTCTTTCTGTTTCCATCATTACCCCAGTTCAAGACCTCCTTCTCTCTCACCTAGATTCCTGAAATAGTTGCCTAATATTTCTCTCTTGAATCTTGTCTTCCATGTTGTCGTCCTAGTTACTGTTCTAAAGTCTCAGTTCTGACCGAGCCACTCCTTTTTATTAATGTATTTAATGAAAAATTTTAAATTATAGTTGGCCAAGTCATTCTTTTTTTTCAATTTAATTTTTATTTATTGACTGATTTTATTTTATTTTACTTTTTTAAAAAATATTTTTATTGATTTCAGAGAGGAAGGGAGAGGGAAAAAGAAATAGAAACATCAAGGATAAGAGAGAATCATTGATTGGCTGCCTCCTGCACGCCTCCCATTGGGGATCGAGCCTGCAACCTGGGCATGTGCCCTTGACTGGAATCGAACCCGGGACCCTTCAGTCCACAGGCTGATGCTCCATCCACTGAGCCAAACCAGCCAGGGCTATTGACTGATTTTAGAGAGAGCGGGAGGAAGGGAGAGAGAAAAACATGGATTTGTTGTCCCACCTATTGTTGTACTCATTGGTTGATTCTTACATGTGCCCTGCCCGGGGATTGAACCCGCAACCTTGGAATATGGGGACCACACTCTAACCAACTGAGCTATCTGGCCAAGGCACGGCCAAGTCATTCTTCTGTGTAAAAACTTTCATGGCTCCCATTGCCTGCAGATTAGATACCAGGCTCCAGACATCTCCATCCCCACGGAGTCCTCCAGCAGCATGCTTTGTCATTCCCTAAATATGCCATTTGTGTTCATGCCTTTGGGCCCTTTGCTTATGCCCTTTCCTTTATCTCAAACATCTCCTTTCCCCATTGTTTACCTCTAAGTACGGTTTATCTTAAAGCCAGTTCAGCTCTCATCTCCTGTGGTAGCCAGTTGGTTAAGCATCTCTGTCCCAAGAGGGTGATCCTTTAAAGGTGGGGCAGGTATTCGTCACATTTTATAGGTGCTGCTCAGAGTGGTCCATTAAAAATGTTTCCTGAACTGCCCTCGCTGGTTTGGCTCAGTGGCTAGAGCACCGGCCTGCGGACTGAAGGGTCCCGGGTTCGATTCCAGTCAAGGGCACATGCCTGGGTTGTGGGCTCGATCCCCAGTAGGGGGCGTGCAGGAGGCAGCCAGTCAATGATTCTCTCTCATCATTGGTGTTTCTATCTGTCTCTCTCTCCCTCTCCCTTCCTCTCTGAAATCAATAAAAAATATATTTAAAAAAATGTTTCCTGAATGGATGTGAGTAGATTTGTTTTGGAAAATTGATTTAAAATATGTATATAACAGCTTTATAAAAGCAGTCTAAATATGAAAGGGATATAAGAATCATTTATGAGAGCCCTGGCTGTGTAGCGCAGTTGATTAGAGGGTCATCCTGATATGCCAGGGTTGCAAGTTCTCCCCCCAGTCAGGGCCCATACAAGAACCAGCCAATGAATGCATAACTAAGTGGAACAACAAATCGATGTTTCTCTCTCTTTCCCTCCCCTTTCTTCTCTCTCTCTCACAAATCAATCAATAAAAAATAATTATGAGAATTATTATGTAATTATATGAAAGACAGGCTTTAATATGAGCACTCATTGTTCACACTGATTGTGTCTACTTCACCAGTGTTTAACATTTAATATGCCCGTCTCTTGGTGCCTGATAGAGGAGGATGGTGAGTGAGGTCATGGACTGTGGTGTGGGATGCTTCAGAAAGTCCAGTTTCGGAACTTGAGCATTTGTTAGTGAGTGTTCAGTAGGTGGTAGCTGTCATTTCTTAAAGAGGCAGTATATTGTAGCAAGGGAGTTTAGGCTTTAGAATCACACCAGCTTTGGTTCAAGAGTGAGCTTAGCCTGTCCAGTGTGACTCAGTGGTTGAGCGTCGACCTATGAACCAGGAGGTCATGATTCGATTCCTGGTCAGGGCACATTCCTGGGTTACAGGCTGGATCCCTCATTCGGGGGAGGGTGGAGGGCGGGGGGGAGGGGCGTGCAGAAGGCAGCCGATCAGCGATTCTCATCATTGATGTTTCTATCTCTCTCTCCCTCTCCCTTCCTCTCTGAAATAAATAAAATATATATATATATATTTTAAAAAGAGTGAGCTTAGCCACTTACAAGCTCGGTAATTTTGGAGAGATTATTTCACTTTTAGGAGCGCATGGTTTCCGTATCGGGAAGATAAGAACAATATTACTACTTCCCTTATGGCTTTTTGCAAGTATCAAGTGAGATAATTCATACAAAGCATTTAGCTTCATATCTGCCATGTGGGGTTAGAGGTTATATTTTTAGTGTTACTTATATTGAAAATGAGCCATTGAGGAGGATAAAATGTTGAAAGTTTCTGTCCCTTGTTTTGAGAGGAAGGACTCAGAACTCTTCCCTCCATTTTCTTCAACTCTTGTGATAAATACTGTGAGAAATACAAGGGTTTTGTTGTGGCTGTGGCTGTGGCCCAGCATCCTGATCACAGGTGGGTGTGCTGATGTCATATCACCACTTGGTATGACATTCTCAGAACTTTGCTTGTAAGTGACTTATTATTTATTTATTTATTTTACATATTTTTATTGATTTCAGAGAGGAAGGGAGAGGGAGAGAGAGACAGAAACATCAATGATGAGAGAGAATCATGGATCGGCTGCCTCCCGCACAGCCCACACTGGGGATGGAGCCCACAACCCAGGCATGTGCCCTTGAGCGGAATTGAACCTGGGACCCTTCAGTCCACAGGTCAACGCTTTATCCACTTGAGCCGAACCGGCTAGGGCATAAGTGACTGATTTGTTAGAACATCTGTACCTGTAGAAACATTTGTACTTGAAGAAAAATGTGAAATCCCCACATTGTGGTCAGAGTGATTTTCTGAAACCCAGACCTGCCCAGGTCATCCCCCTTTTAAAACCCTGTAGTGTCCCCCATGACTAGGATGAAAGAAAGGCTTCATAGCCTGACAGACAGGCCTTGCACCATCCAGCCCACCGACTTCTTCATCCCCCCCCCCCCCCCCAGCGTTCCCCCCTTGCACTTTACCTCCCAGCAATAGCGTCAAAATGGACTGTGATGGTTTGGGAGCGTTGGGGCATTAAAGAGAGAGGGAGTGGGAGGTGAGAGGGGAGTGGAGGAGTTGGTGCAGACTAGATCTTTAATGAGCTTTCCAACCGCGAGATTCTATGAATAGAAGACAGTGTTAAACATGAAAATTGGTAAAAAGTTGTGTGGCCAATGCTTTTTCTTTTGTGCATGGATTATTACTTTTTGTACTTAAATTAAAAAATAACTTGATTCCAGAGAGAGGAAGGGAAAGAGAAACCCCAAGCAGTTGCCCCCCACACGCGCCCTGACTGGGGATTTGAACCTCAACCTAGGTTTGTGCCCTGACTAGGAATCAAACCCACCACCTTAAGTATATTTTTTTATTGATTTAAGAGAGGAAGGGAGAAGGAAAGAGAGATAGAAACATCATTGATGAGAGAGAATCATTGATTGGCTGCCTCCTGCATGGCCCCTACTAGGGATTGAGCCCACAACCCGGGCATGTGCCCTTGGCCAGAATTGAACCTGGTACCCTTCAGTCCTCAGGAGGATGCTCTATCCACTGAGCCAAACCGGTTAGGGCAATGATTTTATTTTTTATTTCCGCTTTATTGAGGTATAATTAGCATACAAAATTATAAGACATTTTAAGTACATTGTCATGACTTGTTATACGTACACATTGTAAAAGGATCATCTAGTTAATTAACATATCCATCACTTCACATATTTATTTATTTTGGTAAGAACATTTATTTATATTCTACTCTCAGCAGATTTCACTTATACAGCACAGTGTTCTCAGCTGTACTCACCATGTGTTATGTATTTGAGGTTTGTACTCTTCTACCAACCTGTCCCTATTTCTCGTATTCCTGGAACCACTTTTCTATTATTTCTACGAGATTTTTTTTTTTGCGTTGTTTTTTAGATTGCACATAGAAGAGATACCATGCAATATTTGTCTTTGTCCGGCTTACATTTTTTAAAAATACATTTTATTGATTTTTTACAGAGAGGAAGGGTGAGGGATAGAGAGTTAGAAACATCGATCAGCTGCCTCCTGCACACTCCCCACTGGGCATGTGCCCGCAACCAAGGTACATGCCCTTGACTGGAATCGAACCCGGGACCCTTAAGTCCATAGGCCGATGCTCTATCCACTGAGCCAAACCAGTCAGGACTGTCTGGCTTATTTTACTTAGCATAATGCCCTCAAATTCCATCCATGTTGTCACAAATGGCACGATTTTCTTTCTCATATCTGAATATTTCGTTTCTCACACACACACACACACACGCACACACACACACACACACACCACACACAACACCTGTATCCATTCATATGTTGATGGACAGTTAGGTTGCTTCCATATCTTGGCTGTTGTGAATAATGCTGCAATGAAGAGGGGAGTTCACACCTACCCTTGATCTCCAGATTTCGTTTCACTTCCTTTGACTGTATACCCAGAAGTGGGATGGCCGGGTCCTATGACAGTTCTGTTTTTAATTTTTTGAAGACCCTCCCTGTTGCCTTCCGAGTGGCTGCACCAATTTACAGTCCCACCAATAGTGCTTAGCGGTTCTCTTTTCTCCACATCCTCCCCAACACTTGTTACTTCTTGTCTTTCTGGTGACAGCCTGCCTGCCTCTCCCAGCCCTCTGACTGTCTCTCCCTTTCACCAAATCACAGTTGGCTTCTCTCCCTCTGACCTGACCCTTGAGTGATGTTCTGCGTCACTACAGGAAATGTCCTGGTGTAGCTGTTAATCTGGACTGTTTTACAGCAGTCAGACTAGGGAAAGCACAGAGAGGATTGTGGGAGATGTTGCATGGTCCCTGCTTTTACTTGGATATATATTTTTTAAATATATTTTTATTGATTTCAGAGAGGAAGGGAGAGGGGGAGAGAGAGAAACATCAGTGATGAAAGAGAATTTTTGATCAGCTGCCTGCTGCACCACCCTCACTGGGGACCGAGCCCACAACCCGGGCATGTGCCCTTGACCGGAATCGAACCCAGAACCCTTCCGTTCCCAGGCCGACGCTCTATCCACTGAGCCAAACCGGCTGGGGCTGATATTAATCTAGTAATCCCAGAGGAGAGGAAAGCCCACACAACTTTGGTAACTGGCTCTGATTCAAGGCAAAAACACATCCTGTGCTGCTTATTCATCGTCTTCCCTGTGTGTTCACCTTATTTTGAGAAGAAAAGTAATTTTTTCTTCATACTGTTACATGGCAAAGAGCTGCTGCTGGCTCACACTGAGTTGTTCTAGAACAGCGGTTCTCAACCTGTGGGTCGCGACCCCTTTGGCGGTCGAACGACCCTTTCACAGGGGTCGCCTAAGACCATCCTGCATATCAGATATTTACATGACGATTCATCACAGTAGCAACATTACAGTTATGAAGTAGCAACGAAAATAATTTTATGGTTGGGGGTCACCACAACATGAGGAACTGTATTTAAAGGGCCAGAAGGTTGAGAACCACTGTTCTAGGATGTCCCTGTCAATGAGATCACAGGGTAGACTTCCCCCGAGGGCTGGGTTGCCAGGAGCTGTTTGCTGTGTCCTTTCAGCAGTGACATATTGGAGGGATGGCTGTATGAGGTTTGTCCTGAGACTACACCCGTTTTCTGTACCAATAACCTACACTGTTTTCCCCATCGTCCTGTGGTCTTTAGGTTCTTCCTGAAGTAGAGTTTGGATTTTGTAACTGTTACAAATTGCTATCTAATTTAGTGACTCTGGCATCTCTTCTGAAAAACTCATTTGTTTCCCACCCCCACCCCTTCTCCCCCTCCTCATCCCTGACATTTAAATTCTACCTGAAAGAAAAGTCAGAAGAGGAAATTTTATTTATTATCGTTGAATTGAGAGAATGACCAGAAAATTCTCTCGCCCATTCATATATCCAGGCAGTCTTTATTTAAGAGTCGACTATGGGGCAGACAATATGCTGGCTGCTTTAAAAGTATAACAGATTTCAAAATGAGGTTGAGTGACTATTCGATAGAACTTGAGAAAAACGGGAAATGGTTGCTTTTCCTTATTATTTATTTATTTAATATATTTTATTGATTTTTCACAGAGAGGAAGGGAGAGGGACAGAGAGCCAGAAACATCAATGAGATAGAGAAACATAGATCAGCTGCCTCCTGCACACCCCACAACCAAGGCACATGCCCCCAACCGGAATTGAACCCAGGACCCCCCAGTCCGCAGGCCGACGCTCCATCCACTGAGCCAAACCGGCTACGGCTTATTATTTTTTAAAAATATTTTTTTATTGATTTCAGAAAGGAAGGGAGACACACAACCCGGGCATGTGCCCTTGACCGGAATCGAACCCAGAACCCTTCAGTCCATAGGCCAACGCTCTATCCACTGAGCCAAACTGTCTAGGGCAGTGGTTAGCAAACTCATTAGTCAACAGAGCCAAATATCAACAGTACAACGATTGAAATTTCTTTTGAGAGCCAAATTTCTTAAACTTAAACTATATAGGTAGGTACATTGTTATTTAACTTAATTAGGGTACTCCTAAGGCTTAGGAAGAGCCACACTCAAGGGGCCAAAGAGCCGCTTATGGCTCGCGAGCCGCAGTTTGCCGACCACGGGTCTAGGGCGTCACTGATTTGGGGGATCATATAGTGTTTCTTAGATGTTCAGAGGATTCTGTGACTCAAAAAAATGGTTTAAAATCATTGCTCTAAATGATTTTTAGTTACATACCTTTCGTTTGTAGAAAACATATGCAATTAAACTCTGATTTGTTGTATCTTGGGCTTCCCTGAAATCTTGAGAGAAGTGTTCAAGGGACAAAATACAGTTTTCCTTCTGTCTTTACAACCTCTTCTTCTCTGAAAAGCACTGAAGAATTCATTTTTATTGCTTTCATGAGAGGTACCTTCAGTGTTTTAGCCAAGATAACTGACTATTTTGGCAACCCCAAACAACCATAAAACCTTGAACCTAGAAATTCACTGTGGGTTCTGAATGCTAAAACCAGAGGAGAACTTCGGCAATAAAACAGTTGAGATGGTGGCTTCGGTTACAAATGGTTTTCCGTAGGAGTCCTTAAGGAGTAACCTAAGGACTGAGGGAACGGATCCGAGGTGCATGGGACAGTCAGGACCTGGGAGCCAGCTGGCTCTGGGGCGGCAGAGAGGAAAGTAGGGTAGAGAAGAAGGTGGCATTCATGCTCCAGAAGTTTTCCAAGTTCCCTGCCTCAGATCTGACTGGGTCAGGACAAGGCTTGTGAAATTGGATCTTTTATAAAAAAAAATATTTTTTTTATTGTTTTCAGATAGTCAGGGAGAGGGAGAGAGAGAGAGAAACATCAATGATGAGAGAGAATCATGGATCGGCTGCCTCTTGCACGCCCCCCACTGGGGATCAAGCCCACAACCTAGGCATGTGCCCTGACCGGGAATCGAACCGTGACCTCCTGGTTGACGCTGAACTTGGATCGTAAAGGCGTGTTGCTTATCCGAGGAGAATGGAAATTAAGCTTGATCCTCTGAGGAATGCTTCAGTCCTCCCTGCCTTGTCTCAAGTCCTCTCTCCCTCTGTGCAGGTGGATGGAAGCATGCCTGGGGGAAGACCTGCCTCCTACCACAGAGCTGGAGGAGGGCCTTCGAAACGGGGTCTACCTCGCCAAACTCGGGAACTTCTTCTCTCCCAAAGTGGTGTCCTTGAAGAAAATCTACGACCGGGAGCAGACCAGATACAAGGTGAGTCCTCCCGGCGTGGCGCCAGCACGGCCGTGAACGTGAGAGAGGTTCGCATGCTTTCTCCTGTGTACGAGTTACTGAGAAACGAGTTTAAGGGTGTTTGTTCCAACAAAAGTGTAGAAAATAGTGCAAAATCAAGATATAGTAGTAGAACTTCAGCTGTTTGTATTTCTGATACATTTCTTGCGATGGTGGGTCTCATCATGGTCCTTGTGAAAATTTTTTTTTTAATCCTCATCTGAGGATATTGTTCCATTGATTTTTAGAGAGAGGGAACGACAGAGAGAAATATCGATGTGAGAGAAACACATTGATTGGTGGCTCCTGCACTCACCCTGACCAAGGCCATGCGGGGGAGGAGCCTGCAACCAAGGAACACGCCCTTGACCGGAATTGAACCCGGGACCCTTTGGTCCATGGGCCGATGCTCTATCCACTGAGCCAACCTGGCTAGGGCCTTGATGAATTTTTTTTTTTCTTAGAAGGTAGCGGAAGTAACTAGAGGAACTACTTTAACTTTAACCAAGTCCTGAGATTTGTTGGCAGATTGAAAGCATTAGCAACTTTAGGGAAAAAAGATCCACCTGTGATATTAGAGTGCAAGGTAAAGTGGGAAGGCGATCCAGTTTCAGAAAATGGAGATAAGTGAAAGGGTTTGATTCCTGTGGCCCACGGCCCTGAGTAAGAAGACTGCTTAGTTCAGTTGACAGGGACCAAAATTAGTCATCTAAGAGCTTCTGTGGGGAGCCTTCCTCAGAGCTCTTATTTGAAATAAGGATGCGTATAAAATAGTGGAAGATGGCAAAACCAACAGCGAATGTAAGAGCAGTTGACTGTAATAATGAGCTAAGGATGAAGATGCAATCAAAAGAGATTTTTTTTGGTCCCCCCCCAAAAGAGATTTTTATGTTCAAATTTAAAGGGAAACAAGGAAGGTATAGACCCTAAGCCAAAGCCAAATTAAGATCTCAGATAGAAACCTATCTTTTATTTATTTATTTATTTTTTAAAATATATTTTATTGATTTTTTACAGAGAAGAAGGGAGAGGGATAGAGAGTTAGAAACATCGATGAGAGAGAAACATCGATCAGCTGCCTCCTGCACGCCCCCCAGTGGGGATGTGCCCGCAACCAAGGTACATGCCCTTGACTGGAATCGAACCTGGGACCGTTGAGTCCGCAGGCCAAACGCTCTGTCCACTGAGCCAAACCGGTTCGGCTTCTTTTTTTTAAAAAAAATATATTTTTATTGATTTCAGAGACGAAGGGAGAGGGAGAGAGAGATAGGAACATCAATGATGAGAGAGAATCATTGATTAGCTGCCTCCTACACACCCCACACTGGGGATCGAGCCCGCAACCCGGGCATGTGCCCTGACCTGAAATCGAACTGTGACCTCCTGGTTCATAGGTCAACACTCAACCACTGAGCCATGCCGGCTGGGTCTCTCCGGATAGTTTTTAAATGAGAGGAGCGGAGATGTGGATTGGGCTTTTTGGGATTGGAATGTGAACATAATGCTATGGACAGACCTTGAATTTAAGGGGACCTTGTAAAGTTTGTCTAGGAAACTTGCAAGAGAGTTTTTATTTAGTATTGTGTCACTTTTGGCAACGTGTCTTTTTTTAAATTAAAACAAATTATTTATTAAATTGATTGGGTGACACTGGTCAGCATGAACATATAGGTTTCAGGTGTGGGTTTCTATGTTACCAGATCTGTATAGTGCACCGTGTGCCCACCACCCAAAGTCCGATCTTCTCCTGTCACCTTATATTAGGACCCCCTTCGCCCCCGCCTAATGGTCTTTTATTTGTTCTAGGCGACTGGCCTCCACTTCCGACACACGGATAATGTGATTCAGTGGTTGAATGCCATGGACGAGATTGGCTTGCCTAAGGTAATCCACGTGATAGTCATAGTTCTGGCTCAGCTCTGTCTTGGCATAAGGGTTCTCACTCTACTTATGAAAGTATTCTTTATTTTCAATGGAATCTGTGGTGATTTTTTTTTAAAAGTACTTAAGATCTCTTTCTTCTGTTCCTTTTAGAAAATAGTTTTGTTCTTTTTGTTTTATATTCCTCAACCCTGCTTCACCCCACCTTAGAGAAATTCCTTGTGATATCATTTACTTTTATTACATCAAATTGTAGACTTACATTAAAATTCACATACCATGATATTCTGCCAGACACCACATAAATTTTAAAGTATATAATTCAGCGGGTTATTATTATTATTAACAATGTTGTTTCATTAAAATTTAACTTTAGGAAATATTTTAGAAATGTTATCTTCCAGCTTCAGAATAACCAAATTTAGGGTGTTTGAAGGGTCATTTTAAAAAATATATTTTTATTGATTTCAGAGAGGAAGGAAGAGGGAGAGAGAGATGGAAATATCAATGATGAGAGAATCATTGATTGGCTGCCTCCTGCATGAACCCCACTGGGGACTGAGTGGGAAACCCTGGCATGTGCCCTGACCGGGAATCGAACCGGGAACTCCTGGTTCATCAACCACTGAGCCATGCTGGCCGGGCCATCCTTGACTGTTTTGCTCAGGAGTCTGTTTAGTGCTGCTCTTAGTGAAATTGCCATCTCTAGCTACCCGTCCCACCAGAACCCGTAAAGGCTGTGCTGTATTATCATTTTTTTTTTTAAATATATTTTATTGATTTTTTACAGAGAGGAAGGGAGAGGGATAGAGAGTTAGAAACATCGATGAGAGAGAAACATCGATCAGCTGCCTCCTGCACACTCCCCACTGGGGATGTGCCTGCAACCAAGGTACATGCCCTTGACCGGAATCGAACCCGGGACCCTTGAGTCCGAAGGCTGATGCTCTATCCATTGAGCCAAACCGGTTAGGGCTGTATTATCATTCTTAGAGGCATGGCATCTTTCTTTACTACCCCACCCCAATTCTTTGACCTAAGAATTCTTTTAAGAAGTTATCCCTCCACCATGATCAGACAAGCATAAAAAGATGTATATGTAAGGATTTTTCAGCCTTGCTTATGGTAGAAAGAATTGATAGCAAACCACATGTCCCTTCACTAGGGAATTAATTGTGATGCAGACAGAGCCCAGTGCAGCCATAAAAAAGGATGACGTTACTCTGAATTGACAAAGGAAGTTGTCTGGGATGTGCTAAGTGGAAAAATAACATAATAGGCTAAGGTTATAAGAGTTTATGTTCTGGCTAAGATGAGATCACTATTTTTGTGTAAAAATAAAGTGAATGTTCTTGGGAAAAATCTGTTAGGAAATACAGCTTTCATTTTTGTGTGATGGGATTAGGGTTGTTTTTTTTTTTTAAAAAAAAAATATTTTTTTTTATTGATGATAGAGAATCATTGATTGGCTGCCTCCTGCATGTCCCCTACTGGGGATGGAGCCCGCAACCCAGGCATATGCCGAACCGTGATTTCCTGGTTCATAGGTTGATGCTCAACCACTGAGCCACGCCGGCTGGGCTTTTTTTTTCTTTTTCTTTATACTGTTCTATAGGCTAAATTTTTGTAAACAACAACAAAAAGTGAAGGGGGGGGGGGAGGAGATGTGGAGTATTAGGAAGTGCCCACAGCCAATTGTAAATGTGTAGCACAGTGCTGAGCTCACTGTTGCATGTCTGTCTGTTGAACTGAGTTAAATCCAGAGCTGAATCTTCGCCGAAGACAAGTTTTTGTCCTCTTTTCTTCAGAGCAGAGTGCTGAAGCTGTCTTCCTTGCACTGGTGTGTTTGAGAATTAGGCCCCACAATGTCAGGAAATGCAGTACGTCAAATTCTGACAGCTACTTGGCCTTTCTGTGCACCTGTAACTTCCTGTTCCTGTTTTTTGTGTGGTGTGCCTATTGGGCAAGATGACTTAACCTCTTTTTTTTTTTTTTTTTTAAATATATTTTATTGATATTTTTACAGAGAGGAAGGGAGAGGGAGAGGGATAGCGAGTTAGAAACATCGATTCAGCTGCCTCCTGCACGCCCCCTACTGGGGATGTGCCCGCAACCCAGGTACATGCCCTTGACTGGAATCGAACCCGGGACCCTTGAGTCCGCAGGCCGACGCTCTATCCGCTGAGCCAAACCAGCTAGGGCTGACTTAACCTCTTTTGAATGGTACTCAGAGCCTTGTTAATATTTGCTGTTGCTAGGAGTAGTATTCTTATTATAAAATGCTTTTTTGTTGTATTTTTTTTTTTTTGTTAATCCTCTCTCGAGGATATTCTTTCATTGATTTTTAGGGAGAGTGGGAGAGAGAGGGGAACGCAGAGAGAAACACTGATGTGAGAGAAACACATCGATTGGTTGCCTCTTGCACGAGCCCTGACCAGGGCCCAGGCCTAGAGGAGCCTGCAAACTAGATACGTGCCCTTGACCAGAATCGAACCCGGGACCCTTCGGTCAGCAGGCTGATGCTCTACCCACTGAACCACGCTGGCCGGGCTAAAATGCCTTTTTAATGATTGGCTTTTATTACCTTTTTTGTTGACTAACAATAATGCATTGTCCTGGACCACAATTAACAAACATGGAAACTCAAAGGCTTTCCAGGACAGCAGGACTTTCCGGGCTGTCAGTTTTGAAATGTCTACCCCTAATGATTTCGGTCCAGAAGACTTCTGAGTAATGTAAACAGAAGACACTCAGCCTGAACATGTATTGTTGGCCGTGGTATAACATATGATATATGATCAACAGTACATATTTAGTATTTATTGGGATGTCTTTCCTGATCTCTTTATATGGTACAATATAGGTTAATTATAGAAACTTACTGTGATAAATTCTTGGTTCTTATCCTTCTTGACTGTTTATTATGGTTGGTACTGTTGGCCACCTCCTCCATGAAATACTTTTGTTATTTTGAGTTTGATTTTTTAAATTGTTCTTAATCTGCCCAACTAGTCCTCTGTTTTCTTCAACTATTCTATCTTCCATATCCTACTAGTGGGCATTCCTTATGATGCTACATTCTCTCATTCTCATTTCAGTTATTTTTATTATTATTGTTAAAATATTTTTTTATTGATTTCAGAGAAGAAGGGAGAGGGAGAGAGGAGAGAGAAACATCAATGATGAGAGATAATCATTGATCGGCCGCCTCCTGCATGCCCCATGCTGGGGATCGAGCCCGCAACCCGGGCAGGTGTCCTGACCAGGAATCGAACTGTGACCTCCTGGTTGATAGGTCGACGCTCAGGCACTGAGCCACACCGGCCGGGCGGTTTCAGTTATTTTGAAGACTCTTTGCTATAAGATAAACACGGTATCTTCAAGTGGACATTTCTCCTTGGATAGCTTTCTAGCACCTAAGATTTCTCACGTCTGAAACCTAAACCTCCCTTTTCCGGCACGTGGACATCCCCTCCTCTGTAATGAATGTCACCTTGTTATCATTTTCCCAGTTACCCGGGCTCCAGACCTTGGCGTCCCCTTGGCCTCCTGCATGCAGCGATTCCCCCAGCCTCCCTCCTTTATTAGAAGCGCCTCTTTGATCTGCTGACACAGCCGCCAGCGGCCTCCTGAGCTTCCATCTCCCCGCCATTCGCTGCATCCTGTGTCTTGTCTCCAGTCAGATCTTCCCGGGGCTCTGAGGCTCCGTTTTCACTCTTTGGCTCCAAAGTGAGGACTTCTCTGTGGCCTGCGTATCAGGTTCAGACTCGCCTGACTCTCCAGGGCCTCACAATCTGATTCCGTCCTACCTACCCAACCTTACTTTCCTGTTTCTGAACTGTATTCTCTGCTGTTTTCGGGGAGGTTGGCTCCTGGCGACTGGGATTTTCACCTTTCAGGGGAGGACATCCCAGTATTGGGAAGTGAGCACGTGGAGCTGGAAAAATTATCAAAAAGGATGATTCTGATACATCCCATTTCTCGGGGGTGGGATGTGGGGGGCAGTTCTTTCCAGTGGAGAGGCAGGATGATTATGGGACGAGCATCAAAACAAAGAATTGGCCCTGGCTGATTTGGCTCAGTGGCTAGAGCGTCGGCCTGCAGACTGGAGGGTCCCGGGTTTGATTCTGGTCAAGGGCATATGCCTGGGTTGCGGGCTCCATCCCCAGTGGGGAACATGCAGGAGGCAGCTGATCAATGATTCTCTCTCTCCCTCTCCCTTCCTCTCTGAAATCAACAAAAATGTATTTAAAAACAACAACAATGAAACGAAGAATTGAACACAATGTATTAAGTGCTGTAATAGATACCTAGTGCTGTAGCATCTCCTTATAATTCAGCCTTTCACTTCTCCAAGCCTTCCCCCCCACTAAATTACAGGTTTGAGTCGTGTGTGTGTGTGTGTGTGTGTGTGTGGTGTGTGGTGCCTCATTACCATGAGAATAGGTTTTGAACTTCAAGGCCATTCACACTCTAAAGCTACTCTGTTCCTATTCCACCTCATTCACAAATGCGTCAAGTATAGAGCTCCTTCCATGAACTTGGCGCTGGGCTTGGCATCGAAGATATAGCAGTGAGCAGCTCAGAGCGGGTCCCTGCCTTCATGTGGCTTATGGGCTGGTGGAGGAGTCAAGCAGATGATAGCACAAGTGATTGATTGATTGTGCTAAGTGCTGCCAAGGAAAACCACCCATCACCCACAGTCCCATACTGTACACCCTCTATTCTAGCTCCTTCATCTCAGTGTCTTCCCACTTCCCCCAAGCAGTACGATATAGTGTAATGTTTGATAGTTTTTTCAGTGTCTAAATGTAGCGGTTTGTGGAATTCCTACTCAGTCTAGGCATCACAGATAGTAACCAGGAATATTACAATCCTTCAAAGCCAGTGTTTTATTTATTTATTTTAAATAATTCTTTATTGTTGAAAGTATTACATATGCCACCTCTTCCCCCCACGCCCCATAGGCCCCCTCCAACCTACCCCGCCCCCTACCCCAGGCCCTCACCTCCCCATTGCCTCTGGCCATGGGCCATGCATGTATGCATACAAGGTCTTTGGTTGATTACCGCCCAGCCACCCACCTCCCCTACCTGCGCTCTGATCCATGCTTCCATGTCTCTGGATCCGCTCCGTTCATCAGTTTATTTTACTTAGATTCCACATATGAGTGAGATCATGGGATACTTGTCTTTCTCTGACTGACTTATTTCACTTAGCATGATGCTCTCCAAGGTCCCTCTATGCTGTCTCAAAGCAAAGCCAGTGTTGTAAACTGGACTAGAACTTGGGATTGATTTGCCCATGACTGAGTCTGTGGTGCATAAGTCACTTTCACATACCCAGGGACATTCAGTGGGTTGACCAAATAAGGTTTTTTCAAATAGTGTTTTTTCATTCTGTATTGTAGCATTTATTCCTTGCATTATTTATAGTTAAATGTCTCTTCACCCTAAGTTATTTGCTGAATGCCAACAATGTTTGCTAACTGTCCGATGTTTTATTTGTGTTATTGATGATTGGTGAGTGATCAAAAGAAACCCAGTAGATGGATACTTACTCTACTACTTTTATTTCTCCTCAGATTTTTTACCCAGAAACTACAGATATCTATGACCGAAAGAACATGCCACGATGTATCTATTGTATCCATGCACTCAGGTAATCAGATTTTCTTGGTAAAATAAGCAGTGCATAGAGAACAGATCAGTGGTTGCCAGAGGTGGGGGTTGAAGGATGGGTGAAATGAGTGAAGGTGGTCAAAAGGTACAAACTTCCAGTTATAGAATAATTGAGGCCCGCCCATGTAATGTGCAGTGTAGTAGCTATCCTATATAATAAAAGGCTAATAAGCAAATTGACCAAATGGCAGAACGACCGATTGGTATGATGCACACTGACCACCAGGGGGCAGACACTCTATGCAGGGGCTGCCTCCTGGTGGTCAGTGCGCTTCCACAGGGGGAGCGCTGTTCAGCCAGAAGCCGGGTTCACGGCTGCTGAGCGCAGCTGCGGTGGCGGGAGCCTCTCCCACCTCCATGGCAGCGCTAAGGATGTCCGACTGACGGCTTAGGCCCACAGGTAGCGGGCCTAAGCCGTCAGTTGGACATCCCCTGAGGGCTCCCGGACTGTGAGAGGTACAGGCCGGGCTGAGGGACACCCCTCCACCCTGAGTGCATGAATTTCATGCACCAGGCCTCTAGTAGTTAATAATATCATGTTGTATATTTGAAAGTTGCTAAGAAAGTAGATCTTAAAAGTTCTCATCACAAGGAAAAAAATTTATAACTATTTTTGGTGACAGATGTTAATTATCATTTCAATATTATATCTATGAAAGCATTATGTTGTACACCTGAAACTAATAATGTTGTATGTCAGTGATATCTCAATTTTAAAAAGCAGTTTAGGAATAACATCTGAATCGACTATGTAGTTTTTTGTCTATGAAAAAGGGATAATGAAAAAGGTTGTGCATTAGCTTCAGAATTTTTAAGTAGAATAGGATACTATTATTCTAACAAAATGGTGAGAAACAGCTGTGTTTTTCTAGGGGGCAGGGAGAAAGGATTATTTATTTCCATAAAAGAAGATAATTCTGGTGTGAAAACATAGTATAATCTTCCATTACTGATCTGGGGTTTCTGTGAACTATGCATTTCCCACAGGATGCAGTCCCTTTTTAATTAAAATCTCTCAAAAATTACAAAAAATATATACATTTGAAACTTTTATTGTTTATCACTTTGTTTCAAGCTGATAAGCTGAATTACAAAATAAACTATGTCTTGATGCTCTTTAGTAGTACAATCAAATTTTGTCAACATCTTCAAATAATACCAGGAAATATCAAATGGTTGATTTATAATTTATTTAGTTATTTAGGTCCTCACCAAGCCATTTGTTCATTAAATAAATTTTATGCCAAAGAAATAAATAGGAACTGAAACAAAGAAAATTTTTCCCCACCATTTAATAGTAAACTAGAAGCCCAGTGCACGAAATTCATGTGTAGGTAGGGTCCCTAGGCCTGGCTGGTGATCAGGGCTGATCGGGGTCCTTCTGGCTGCCGGCCGGGGCCTTCCTTCATTCTGTGCTGCCTCCTGGTGGTTAGCGCACGTCATAGCAAGCGATCGAACTCCCGGTCGAACTCCCGAGGGGACAATTTGCAAATTAAGTTTTTATATATATAGATTTGGAATATGACTTAGAATCAACAAAATACAAAATTGGAAGGAAGAGACGATGTACATGGAGGCGGGTTTAGGACGGGATGGGAGTAGGTGCTTATAATAGTATTTCAGAGTGGTCCCCATTTACACGGTGGCTGTGGGACTAAAGGAGAAGGTGATGGGACATGCGTGTGAGAGTTCTTGCTCGGGCTGCTCATTTTATGTAGCATGCTGTATGCGTGCTTCATGCTAGTTATATTTACATGAATGTATGTATAATATTGACATTGTATAATAAGTAGCCTGTTGCCTTCATTGAGATCAAACATGTGCCAGATGTTGATTATCACCAGAACCAACAAAAGTGTGAAACCCACAAAAGAAAGACTATCCCTCAGGACTAGGGAATCTCTTCTGTGGACCAAGGCATTAACCTCCTTTCTAGAAGGTTCCTTCTGTAGGCTCTTTCCTCCTGGTCCATCTGCCACCAGAGCTATCTTTCCAGAACAGCCCTGCTTATATCAGACCCTCCATAAAATATTGGATGGCTCCGTTCCAGGCTCACCCGCAGCCATTCCCTCCTCTGCAGCTGTGCGCTTGTCTTCCTACCCCAGTGCTGTGCTGTGCCTTTGCCAGACTGCCCTTCTCCCCCTAACACTTCAGATACATTTTTTGATACATTTTTTTAAAACTTGTTATCTTTCAGGCAGAATTAGCTACTTCCTTGCTTTGTGCTCCTCTAGCATTACTTTGTAGAAACCTCTTCCTTCAAGTCTAGTGCTTGTTACATTGTACGCTGGTTATTCGTTCTTATGTCACTTGTTTTTTGTGGACTCCTTGGGGGCAAGAACTGTTTCCTTTATTCTTTCCTTATCTTTGTGTCTGTAGCACTTAGATGCCTCACATATATAGTAGGTAAACAATAAATTCATCCAAATCATACATTATAGCAAGTTTTCCTGCCCCTCCCTCAGCTGAAGGGGAGACTCTCTGCCCTATAAATAAATGTACAAGGGAAGTGGTACTTGCCCTTTATCAGATGACTTTATGTTTGTCTTGGCTGAGCCAGTCAAACCTTCACTCCATTCCCACTGTCTGTGAAATTTTATGATTTCTCTAGCTCACGCCTTCGTCTAAACTCCTGTAGTTTGTTTCTTGGTTTTATTAGTTTTGTGGTTTTTGCTTGTTTGTTTGTTTGTTTTAGTTATATGTTATTTCTTCCATAATTTTAATCTTTTCTCTCGGTTACATTATTAGCATCCTAGGGACAGAGGTCATGCCTTACATCCTCCAGGGAACACAGCATAATGTTGAACAAACAATGGTAACCTGAGAATTCTTTAAAATGTTTAGGAATGGGTGATATCGAGGGGAATTTTCATAGTGTAGGAGTTTGAAATGTGTGAGTCTGAGACAGAGCCAGATGCATTCTTCGGATTAAATTCGTGTTCCGCGAGGTCTGTCCGTCGATAACCTTGAGAAGGCCGTGCCTCCGAAGGGGACCTGAACTTGGCAGGCACAGAGGCCCAGCTGGCGAATTCCTCTCTGCCAGCTCTCGGCCACTCGTCCCTGCAGTGTGACCTGGGTCCCAGGCCCTCAGATTCTCCGAAATGGAGATGAAGAGTTAACTGTGACGGAGTCCGGAGTCCGAAGAGAAAGGGAGGAAGTCTGCTATTGTTCTTCATTTCTCTTCAGTGTGCAGTCCGTGCTTAGAAAGTATAAACAGAGCAGTGTGTTCTGCTTGGCGGCTTCTGATCTCTTTCCTCCCTTAATAGTGATTTCCCCGGAGGGTGGCGTTGGCAACACTTGATAATATGTAGGAAGCGTGTGTACCTGCCTGGAGCCTCTTTCCCATAAAACACAGCCTCGTTCAAGGCAGGCTCCTCTCTTCACTCCACTGGGCAAGGCACCGCTCCCTTCTGGGTCAACAGTAACAGAAGCATCATCTCCCTGTGTTCTCCCTTTCTCCCCCTGCCTTTCAGTCTTGACTGGCATTATTCCAGCGATAGTCACTGTATTTAGTCACCTGAAAAAATTACTCTTGTAGATTACATTCTACTCTCAGATAAGACCCCCAGTCTCCATTATTCCAATTACATTTCTATATGTTATCTTTCTAAGAACTGATTTTGGGATCATATCCAGTGGTTCTCAACCTTCCTAATGCCGCGACCTTTTAATACAGTTCCTCATGTTGTGACCCCCAACCATAAAATTATTTTCGTTGCTACTTCATAACTGTAATCTTGCTACTGTTATGAATCGTCATGTAAATATCTGATATGCAGGATGTATTTTCAGGGGTCACGACCCACAGGTTGAGAACCGCTGATAGACCCACAGATCTTTATCTTAAATTAAAAAGAAAAACCCCCTAAAAGCCCTGAGAACTAAGTTTAACTTTGGTTCAACCTCATTTGTTGGCAAAATCTGATCAGAATTCATGGAGGTTATTTAGAATTCATGTACTTGGTATGATTATATGGATGTTTCTCTGCAGGAAAGTAATGTATTTGTTTAGGAGGGCTGCCTCAAAGTTTGCTAGAGTTGTTTTATAATCCTGTGTACACTGTAAACCTTTCTGCTATCTGAGAAGTCCTAAATCCATATCTGGCCCAAAGATTTTAGATATGGGATCGTGGGCCTGTACTAAGTTCTGCTTCCTAATCAGCTGCTGTGTTTGAGTTTCAGAGCCTTTATTAATCATCTTTTAAAAAAAACATATATTTTACTAATTTTAGAGAGAAAGGGAGAGAGAGATAGAAACATCAATGATGAGAGAGAATCATTGATTGGCTGCTTCTGGCTCGCCCCTTACTGGGGATCGAGTCTGCAATCCAGGCTCGTGCCCTTGACCGGAATTGAACCCGGGATGCTCTATCTACTGAGTCAAACCAGCTAGGGCTAGTAATCATCTTTGAGATTAGCATAGTGACTTCAGAGTTACTCTGCTGTCGGCAAAGATAACTGGAATCCCGATAGGCTAGCACAGCTTCTTTCTCCTCGTTGCCGTAACGTACCACTTAAATAGGAAAAGAGGAAAGGAAAGGAGATCTGAGCTCCGTTATAGGCTGATGGGCAGGGGCACCTAACAGCTTATTTGTAAAAGTGGGCGCGGGAGAGCGGGAACAAAGCCTGGGAAGGGGGGCGGACCGTTAGCATTTGTGAAGCTCCAGCTTTGAGGTTTAGTACTTTCGATTTTGGGCAAGAAGATCTAGGTGGCCATGACGATTGCACCCATAGCTTCAGCATCTCCTTAAATATTCCTAGTACTCAAAACGAGATCACGGAAAGATGGTGCCGGGGTCTTACCTTCTCTACTTTCACACACTGGTGATGTTGTAACACCTTTAATTTACTGCTGAGGACATTGAAAGCTAACACAGCCTTCTTAAGGCTGTGAAGGTGACATTCACTTTCCTGTTATAAAGTAGGAATAAGAGGAAGAAATTCCTGGAGAAAAATAACTCATACTTTAGGTAGAACATATTATGTGGGGAAAATACAGAAAGGAACATTTTATACACTGAGTGGCCAGATTATTATGACCGCCCCATCTAGTACTTCATTGACACTTCCAGAAATACTGAATATTGAAAACATCCTAAGCAAATACTCTCAAGGTTTTATTATTATTATCATTTGCATAACTAATTCACTTCATTGTACTGATGGGGTGGTCATAATAATCTGGCCACTCAGTGTATGTACAGGAAGTTAGTAGCTTTTCTGGTTTGGAAAATTTATTTAATAGATTCAAAATCTTCTGAGAGAGGAACTTTATATAGTTCCATCTTGAGCATTGTACTCTGAAGAAAAGCACTTAATCATAATATGATTTATACTTGTACTTACCTGAGAAGATTATTAGCTACTGTGGATGCATAAATTGGAATGTGTGTTCAGAACATTTGTGGGGTTTTTTTTTGTTTTTTTTGTAGATTATACATTTTTTTTATACAATATAAGTTCTGATCAGTTCTGTGAATGTAATATGCATTATACATATTTCTGTTTAGATAATACTGAGGTTTATAGATTATTTGCAAACCATTTTACTGAGTTTCTGTGGTTTGTTTCTTAGATACTTTTTAAAAAGTATATATTCTTATTGATTTCAGAGAGGAAGGTAGAGGGAGAGAGAGAGCTAGAAACATCAATAATGAAAGAGAATCATTGATCAGCTGCCTCTCGCACACCCCCTGCTGGGCATTGAGCCCACAACTCGGCGTGTGACCTCCTGGTTCACAGGTCTACGCTCAACCACTGGGCCCCTCCAGCTGGGCGCTTAGGTACTTCCTATGTCCTCCCTTATTGCTGGACTGTCAATGTCTTGTTCATGGCCATCCCTATAAACTGTCCTTCTGATGTCTTCTCATTTATTGATTCTGATGTGCTGGGGCCTTACAATCCAGTTAACTTAACTCAGTCTTATAGGCATTTATTTATCTATTATTCATCCAGCCCCTCTGAGATACTGATTGATATTTATTAATATACTAGAGGCCCGGTGCACAGATTTGTGCTCCGGTGGGGTCCCTCGGCCTGGCCTGTGCCCTCTCACAATCCGGGACCCCTCGGGTGTATATTGGACTGCCAGTTTCGGCCTGATCCCTGCAGGCCAGGCTGAGGGACCCCACCACCGGTGCACAAATACATGCACCCGGCCTCTAGTATGCACGCATATAAGATCTTTGGTTAATCTCTTCCCGCCCTCCCTCCTTCCCCCTTCCCTCTGAGATTCATCAGTCTGTTCCATGCTTCCATGCCTGTGTGTTGAGCGTCTTCCCCCTGGTGGTCAGCGTGTGTCATAGCTACCGGTCAAGCAGTCAGCCAGTCGCTTAGGCTTTCTATATATATAGATACAAGGCTCTGAGTAGACATTGGTGAACAAGGCTTTTATTTATTGTCCCTGCTTTCATGAAGCTGAGAGTCTAGTAGATTTTAATTTAAGAGGAAAGTATATATATATATATATGTACTCTACTTAAAACTCTTAAATTACCTGATACTTTTTCATTGGTAATAAGAATTCAGTTTAAATATGTTTTTTTAATCTGAATCATTTTCATGAGACTTTTCTAAAATGTCTTGTTACTTCAAACATTGATCACAGGAAGGTAACCCAAAGTGAAGATTCTTCACTTACATTAATTATATTAACATTTAATTACATACTAGATTCCTACTGGAACTTGGATTTGAACTTGTGTCTACTGATTCCCAGCCCAGTGCCCTTTGCATTACATTATGTGACTTTTTAGGACAATGTTATTATGTAAAACTAAAAAAAGGCTCTGAAGTAAAGTATGGTAACTGCAATGGGGAATATTGTGGTGTCCTGGGAGTCTCTGTTCAGAATGTTTCTGATATATATATAAAATTATTGATTTCAGAGAGGAAGGGAGAGAGGGGGAGAGAGAGAGAAATATCAATGATGATAGAGAATCATTGATCGGCTGCCTCCTGCACGCCCCGCACTGGGGATGGAACCCGCAACCCAGGCATGTGCTCTTGACTGGAATCGAACCTGGGACCCTTTAGGCCGCAGGCCGACGCTCTATCCACTGAGCCACACTGGCTAGGGCTGAATGTTTCCGTTTTTTATGCTGATTTCCCCTTTTAGGAACAGCAGGGGCAGGTATGGCTGGAGGCCTAACTCTTTGCATATTTGTGTTTTCTAGTTTGTACCTGTTCAAACTAGGCCTGGCTCCTCAGATTCAGGACCTGTATGGAAAGGTTGACTTCACGGGTAAGGAGTTGCAAACCCAGCAGGAAATACTCAGTTTATGTGGAAATAGCCTGGAGAGTCAACAAAACCAATCTTCATGACGCGGGGCTTTAAAAATACTCTGGCAGCAGAGATGAAAGCAGTATAAACAGCGTTCCCCTCTGGGTGGAGGAAAGAACACTAAAATTGGGATTTCAGGCTCTTTCCTCTCAGTTATGACCTGGGTATGATTTGTGAGTCTTGGTTTTCTTATATCTAAGTTGGGGATAATATTAGCGCATATATATATATAGTATTAACACGTAAATTTAAGTGCTTCTGTGCTGTGAAAAAGCCACTCCTCCAACCCTTTCCTTCCAACAGGCATCTCCTGGGGGCAGAGCTAGGGTGGGGGAGTGAGAGGAGGCAAGGATGACACTTTTGTAATTTTTACGTATTTGGGTAATTTGAGTTTATTTAGCTTCCTCTGAGTATCTGCTGTAGTCAGATGCTTGAAAAGACGGAGGCTCGGGAGAAAAAGATCAGAGGTGATATTGGTTAGGGGTAGGGCAGATTCAAATCTTTCAAACTGGTGATTCTTTCATAGGCCTGGGAATATAAAAAACAGCAACAAAACTTCTATCTGTGCTGGTTTTCCTCCCAGGGAAGTCGTTCACCAGACCTGGGGCAAGGGCCTGACCTTCCATGTTGTTTTCTTTATCACTGGGCTTCCTGCCGTCCAAACGAAATTGCTTAATAGTCACTAGTGGTTTTGATTGTAAAAATGGAAATGCCGATGGCTTGGAACTAATTCACTTCTAATCCTTTGATGCCGCTCTACTCATAGGTTCATCGTGGGAAATGCCATAAGTAGCCGTTTGGAAAAGCAGTTTTCAGCAGGGCCATTCTCGTGCTGTAGTTAATTTTGATGCCCTTGATAATAGTAATAATAGCTTACTCCTCCTGAGCGCATGTTATGTACCAGGGACTGTGTTAAATGCCGTCTAATTAATCCTTTTAACAGCCCTGAGGGGTAGAGTCCATCTCATCGTTTTTTGTAGTTGAAGGATCTGTTTCCTTCTCTGAGTTTTGGAAAGGCGCTTAACTCGTCTGCCTGGGTCTCACTTCTCTCCTGCAGAAGAAGAAATCAACAACATGAAGATTGAGCTGGAGAAGTACGGGATCCAGATGCCTGCCTTCAGCAAGATCGGGGGCATCCTGGCCAACGAGCTCTCCGTGGACGAAGCTGCACGTAAGAGAGAAATGGGGTTCAGATGGGATTGTTGCCACCTCTTTCAGTGATGGATACTTTAATGATGGTCTTGGACATTAGGAGTTTTGCTAGCAGGCTTAGGTCAGTAGATCTAAGTTGTTGTGATTTTGTTATTTAAAAAAAATATTTTTGTTGATTTCAGAGAGGAAGGGAGAGGGAGAGAGAGATAGAAACATCAATGATGAGAGAGAACCATTGATCGGCTGCCTCCCGCATGTCCCATACTGGGGATCAAGCCTGCAACCCAGGCATGTGCCCTTGACTAGAATCAAACATGGGACCCTTCAGTCCGCAGGCCAACGCTCTATCCACTGAGCCAAACCGGCTAGGGCGAGTAGATCTAGTTTTAAACACCGCTATAGTCTTTTATGCTATTGTTTGGAAATAAGTGATTGATTTTGATTATAATACAAACACTTAGTGAGGTCTGCATTTTTCAGTGCCTCTTTGAGGTGCTTATTTTATATGGTGTTTACATGATGATGAAGGGTGAGCATTTCCCTAACACATGCTTCTTGCAAGGCTCTCTTGTGGATATTTCCCTGTGAGTTTCCAAATTCAGCGTCCCAAATGTGGCTTTGTGCATCCTAAGGAAGGGACTGGGCTTACAGGACTCAGGGAGCCACTCCTCCAACCCCAGGTGTTATTTCTCTATGAAAGAAGCCCCCTCTGTAATGTTGTGTTGCAGGGTGGTTTTGTGTGTGTAACGTATATCCTATACTCTGTATCACTCGGTGTTCTGTGTTTTTAATTTATTTGTAGTACATGCTGCCGTTATCGCTATTAACGAAGCTGTGGACCGTAGAATTCCCGCTGACACATTTGCAGCTTTGAAAAACCCCAACGCCATGCTTGTCAATCTTGAAGAGTCCTTGGCTTCCACCTACCAGGACGTCCTCTACCAGGCCAAGCACGACAAAACGACAAATGCCAGAAACAGGGTAAAAGTGGAACATCTCTTCTTTCTCATTTGATTTTAAAAAACAGTTTTATTGAGGTATAATATACAGGATAGTGAAATTCACTCATTTTTTATTTTTTTATTTTATTTATTTATTTATTTATTTATTTATTTATTTATTTTTTGCTTAAAGTATTACAAAGGGTATTACATATGTGTCCTTTTTTTTTTTTTCCCCGCCCTTGACAATCAAATTCACTCATTTTAAGTGTATGGTTTGACGAGTGTTGACAAATACATGTGGTTATGTAATGAAATGGATTTACACAGGATGTAGTCTTTTGGCCTTAGATTCCACTTTGATTTAAACTTTCTTCTTGAATTTTGTGCAAACCAATGAGAGGGTCTGAGAGCTGGTGCCTGGATGGGCCCGTTCTGCGCAGTCTGAGGCAGGGCTGTGTGCTCACGAGTGGGCAGGACAGGTTCGCCGGAGCTTCCTTCTCTCACCTGCCCGGCACTGGGAGAACCCAGGGCTTGTCCTTAAGGGGACCTGCTTCTTATGCTTTAGTTATAGTCCTGTAGCAATCCACTTTGTTCTCTACTACTGAATTAATTCTATTTTTTTTTTTTTAATCCTCACCCAGGGATATTTTTTCCATTGATTTTTATTTATTTACTAGAGGCCCAATGCATGAAATTCGTGCAAGGGGCTCAGCCCTTGCAGCCGCAGCAGCTTGCCTCGGCCCTCGCAGCCTTGGCTTCATCTAGAACAGGGGTCCTCAAACTACGGCCCGCAGGCCCCATGCAAATACAAATATTGTATTTGTTTCCATTTTGTTTTTTTATTTCAAAATAAGATATGTGCAGTGTGCATAGGAATTTGTTCATAGTTTTTTTTAAACTATAGTCCGGCCCTCCAACGGTCTGAGGGACAGTGAACTGGCCCCCTGTTTAAAAAGTTTGAGGACCCCTGATCTAGAAGGTCGTCTGGATGGATGTCCGGAAGGTCGTTCGGCTGTATGGTCTAATTAGCATATTATGCTTTTATTATTATAGATTTATTTATTTATTATTTTTTAATGTATTTTTATTGATTTCAGAGAGGAAGTGAGAGGGAAAGAGAGAGAAATATCAGTGATGAGAAAGAATCATTGATTGGGGGATCGAGCCACAACCCGGCATGTGCCCTTGACCAGGAATTGAGCCCGGGACCTTTCAGGCCACAGGCTGACGCTCTGTCCACTGAGCCAAACCAGCTAGGGTTCCATTGATTTTTAGAGAGAGGGAAAGACAGAGTAAAACATCAATGTGAGAGAAACACATTGATTGGTTGCCTTCTGTATGCGCCCCAATCAGGGCCTTGGCCGGGGAGGAGCCTACAACTGAAGTACGTGCCCTTGGTCAAATTCGAACCCAGGACCCTTCAGTTTGCAGGCTGACGCTCTATCCACTGAGCCAAACCGGCTAGGGCTTTACTACGGATTTAAGGCACCTCCTTTCCTTGCTCTTGGTTCTGTTACAGTAGGGGAGGAGTTCAGTGTCTTGCTGTGGTCTCCTTAGAGAGCTGAGCTAATCTAATCACACTTTTAACTCGTTTTCAGACAGAAAACTCTGAGAGAGAGAGGGACGTTTATGAGGAGCTGCTCACTCAAGCGGAAATTCAAGGCAACGTAAACAAAGTCAACAGTAAGTGTGATCCTGAGCCAGGCACCTGAGGGGATAGCAGTACTGCGAGTGCTGATCTGTTCTGGACGGATGACTTCGTTTATTTCTTGTAGGCGTTAGTGGGCTTGTTCAGGAACTGCTGCTTGTGACTGTGTTTTGCATTCGTGTCTTCTGTTCGCTGCCGCTGTCTTCAGGCGGGTCCTCACCCCACCCGCTCTCATCGCTGTAGCTTCTAGACCAGTGGTTCCCAGGGTGGGGCACACGCCCAACAGGGGGCAATTGGATGTTTAAGGGGGGCAATTTGAGAATGAGTTATTAACAGTGAATTTTTGGCATTTCTTATGGTTCCAGGGGCCTCATAGAGAGTCTATAAATATATATTGTGACCTAGTTATGCATTTCAGTTCTCTGTTATATGTTTTGGAACTTTATTTGCTATTTTTTTCATATCACTTCATATTATTATTTTCTTAACAATTTCTTAGTGATTTCTTCCTCAGTCCTTCCACTGTCCTTTCGTTCTTTTATCTTTCTCTTTCATGGATGCCATGTTCTTTGGAAGCTTGTGTAGACCAAGTTCATGGCCTTTGAGGCTTCTTCCACGTGAATAGTTCACTTTTTGAATAGTAAGAATTATATGCCATGGGGGGTGGCGGGGGTGGGATTCAGGATGTTAGAGATGCTTAGGTGGGGCGTGGGCAAAAAGGTGGGAACCACTGGTCTAGACTGATCATTTTGGCTTGTTTCACTCTTCCACCCTGTGTTATACATGTAAAAAACCCTGAAGAGCAATTTTATTCTTTTTATTTTTAAAGTAATGCACAGTGATAGCTTTGTTTTTCTTTTAGAGACTAGTACAAGTTATCTAGAGGTAAACAATAAACAAAAAACCAGACCCCTGTCACCTAGAAATAACCACTATGGATTTTGTATGCACATCCCTTTCAAAACACATATTTAAACACAAATGAGATTGTACTGTTCATATTGATATTTGCATATGTGTTGCACACTTTTGAGAAATTTAATTTCTTTCTTTTTGGAGAAAATTAATTTCTTGAAAGTGTTATTTTCATGTTGTCTCTCTTCCGCCCAAGAGCCTGCATTGGTTCCTTATGACTTGCCAGACCCAGTGCAGAGCCCTAGCGTACAACTCCATGGAGACCCATCTACCCAGTCGTCTCCTGTGTTTATTCTGTTCATTTCATGGCTCATTAAGAGTCGGGCTCTGGAGTTGGACAGACCTGGGGTTTGGTCTCAGCAGCGGTGTGGCATCGGGCACCTGGAGCATAGAATCATGCAGATGATGAGATAATGTATGTAAACTGCCTGGTACTTAGTAAGTACCCAATAAATATTAGTATTATTGCTTTTTTAAAAAAAATCATGTGATCTCCCTACTTAAGGCCTTCATATCTTATCTCTTATCTAATCTGAATTGTACCCGGCATTCAAGATCCAGTTTAATTCTGACTGTGGTACCTATTCCAGCTCACAATATACACGCCTTTCAAATTTTCCATAGCACAGATAGACTAAACCACACAATTTTTTTTTAAATATTTTTTTTTTATTGATTTCAGAGAGGAAGGGAGAGGGAGAGAGAGATAGAAACTTCAATGATGAGAATCATTGATTGGCTGCCTCCTGCACGCCCCCTACTAGGGATCCTGCCTGCCACCTGGGCATGTGCCCTGACCAGGAATCTAACCATGACCTCCTGGTTCATAGGTCGACACTCAACCACTGAGCCACTCAGGCCGGGCCAGTTTTCAAATTTCATAATTAAATGTTTTGGGTAACAATTGGTTAATAACGTTTTATAAGTTTCAGGTGTACAACTTGATCATAGGGCATCTGCATACTCCATTGTGTGCTCGCTACCCGAAGTCTGATCTCCTTCCGTCACCATATCCTGGACCCTCCTCTGCCCTCTTCGTTCTCCCTAACAATACTTTTGGAACAAAATTGTCCAAACACGTGGTCCATTTCTGTGGGAGACCTTCTCCTGTTTAGTAGTTTGCTCCAGACAACCACTTGGCGTTTCAGAGGGAACTTAGGCCTGTACTCGTGTCGATGGGTGCCTCTGACTTTGCCCCCACAGTGGTGCCAGGCTGTCTGCATCTGGAAGCTTTTAAGTAGGCCCGGGGCCTGCGTGCTCCAGGAATCTGTTACCTCTGATGAGCAGCCTGGCAGGAGCCCCTGGGAGCTCGATGGCTTCAAGGTTCTTTCCAGTCCCCAGATCTTAGGCGGCTGTGACGGCCCAGAACAAAGGGGCCTGATTCTGCTCCCTAATCTGAGTGGAGAGGTTGGTTTGGGGGAAGGAAAGCTGTCCTGGGCTATTAATGTGAACATAGCGTTTTCTCAAGCGCTTGCCTTCTCCCTCCGCAGCGTTTTCTGCGTTAGCAAACGTGAACCTGGCTTTGGATCAGGGAAGCGCCCTGGCCCTGTTCCGGATTCTGCAGTCCCCAGCACTGGGCCTCCGGGGGCTGCAGCAGCAGAACAGTGACTGGTACCTGAAGCAGCTCCTGAGCGACAGGCAGCAGAAGAGACAGGTGAGCAGACCCGGGTGCAACCTGCAGGGTGTGTGCACCTCCGCCCTAACCCGTGCTGTCGTGTTAAAGACACTGCTGAGCCATCTTTTTCTAGTGTAACTTTTTCTCCTGCATAGAAATTAGGTTTTTATTTATTTATTTTTGTTGTTTTTTAATCCTCACTGAGGATGTGTTTCTATTGATTTTTAGAGAGAGTGGAAGAGAGAGGGAAAGACAGAGAGGAATATCAATGTGAGAGAGACACATCGATTGAGACACAACATTGGTTGCCTCCTGCACGAGCCCTGATGAGGGCCTGGTTCGGGGAGGAGCCTGCAACCAAGGCACATGCCCTTGACTGGAATCCAACCCCGGGACCCTTCAGTCCATAGGCCCACGCTCTCTCCACTGAGCCAAACCGGCCAGGGTTAAATTAGATTTTAAAATGTCCTCAGGTAGCCCTAGCTGGTTTGGCTCAGTGGATAGAGCGTCAGCCTGCGGACTGAAGGGTCCTGGGTTCTATTCCAGCCAAGGGCACATGCCCACATGCCCAGGTTGCGGGCTTGATCCCCAGTAAGGGGCGTGCAGGAGGCAGCCAATCAGTGATTGTCTTTCATCATTGATGTTTCTGTCTCTCCCTCTCCCTTCCTCTCTGAAATCAATAAAGATATATTTAAAAAGAAAGAGCCGTCTTTTAAAATAAATCAATAAATAAAATGTCCTCAGGTAAAATACACATTGTCTTCAGCTGTGTTTGGTTTTAGAGTTGTAAATCCCCTGAAAATAGGTGATACCCACCTTCCCCATCTAACCACCCCTTCACCCGAAGCCTCGCCCTTCTTCCCCCACCAAAACCATCGGGGAAACCTGAGTTTTTTACACTCTCACTTCAGGAATTTCTGCTTTAAAAAACCGCACCTCACTATGTCCTGTGGCCAACGCTGGGGAGTTGCTCACTGCACAGCAGATTGTGTGTGACTGGTTTTTTTTGTTTTTTTGGGGGGCAGGGGGTAGGTTTCAGAACAGATATGAGGGGCTTTCTCATACATTTTACAAACTCCCAGCGCGTATTGGCCAGAGTGAGTAGCATACGTGTGCTAGTGATTCTGTAACCATTTTATCTCAGGACATTTTGATGCTTCTCACAAAATATCTCTTTAAATGGACTGGTATCCAGAAAGTCGCTCTACCCCCCCGCGTGGCCGGGCTGCCACTGGCCCCGTGGCTCTGTCCCGGTGACTGCTGCAGAGGGAGGAGAACTTGGTCTGGAGGCAGAGGCGGGAGCCGTGTTGACATGAGTGTCCTTTGCTCTCCTCAGAGTGGCCAGGCTGATGCCCTGCAGAAGGAGGAGCTCCAGGCTGCGGTGGATGCTGCCAACAGTGCCGCCCAGCAGTACCAGAGAAGTAAGCCCCCCGGCTGGGCTCCCGGGCTCCCGAGGAGGGGAGGGAAGTGGCTTCATGTCATTGGGGGTCTGAGGTCACCCTTTGTGCCACCCCATCCTCCACACCGTAATCCACCACCAGGCGCCTCTGACAGTGGGGTTCCTCCCGTCATGGTGGCTCATCGAGTAAGCACCACGGCTGGTCAGGGAAACGCCTGTAGCAGGCGAGAGTCCGGGTTGACTGGTGAGATCTAGAGGATGAAAGAGAAGGATGCTCATAACACATTGCGGACGGATCACGAGAATTCTCGCTTCATATTCACAGTGTTTTACAGAGCATCCTACTTTAAAAAGATAGTAGCTTATAAGAACAGGTAATAAATAACTTCAAAATGCAATGGGTATTTGATTTTAAAGCGTGCCTTTAACATTTATGTAAAACGCTTTTTGTACTCGTTCAATAGAAACTTATCTGGCCACTGGGTAAAGCTAGCAATGGAACTACTGGTCCGCAATGTGCTAATACGGGGCAACAGGGGGGAGGAAGTGTGAGCAGAGGGATCGAAGGTGAGAGGTGTCTGGAAGGACAGCGCTTGGGATCAGGTTTCTGGAGGTGTTTGGCGCTGGGTGGGGTAAGGTCAGGCTCAGAGAGACGGTGGAGAGCGCTGAGTGGCAGCTGAAGAAGCTGGTGCCTTGCTGGCAGCTGCAGCAAAGGGGGAGGTTTTAGGGCGAAGGTAGTGCTGGCTGCGGGTGATTTGGAGCAGAAAGAAGGTCTAGGTGAGGAGGCTGCTTTTAATAAAAGGCTTTGCTGCGGTATAGTCTGCATACCTACAGTTCACCCCCATCCAAAGGAGACCGCTTTCTAAAGACAGGAGTTCCCCTTCGGGTGGCAGGTCATCCGCAGAGGGCACCTTCGCTCTGTGACAGCCGGCCTCTCCTTCCCCTTGGGCTCCCTCAGCAGCTGTGTTTCTGACCCCGTTCTCCGCCAGGGCTGGCAGCCGTGGCGGCCATCAACGCTGCCATCCAGAAGGGCGTGGCTGAGAAGACGGTTCTGGAACTGATGAACCCCGAAGCCCAGCTGCCCCAGGTGTATCCATTTGCTGCTGATCTTTACCAGAAGGAGCTGGCTACGCTGCAGCAGCAGAGCCCTGAAGTAAGTGAGCTGGGCCTGCCCTGCTTGTGAGCAAAACGCAACGGGAGGGCCCGGCCGGTGTTGCTCAGTGGTTGAGCATCGACCTATGAGCCAGGAGATCACAGTTCAATTCCCAGTCAGGGCACATGTCCAGGTTGCAGGCTCGATCCCCAGTGTGGGGCGTGCAGGAGGCAGCCGATCTATGATTCTCATCATTGATTTTTCTCTCTCTCTCTCCTTCTCCCTTCCTCTCTAAAACAATAAAAAAACAACAACACACAAAACAAAGCAGAAAGCAGTGGGAGGGAATTGAACACCCACATCGTTAGGGACACCGAGTTTTTAACCAGAAACTTCGACCCCATGGTACCCCTGCGCGTCTCTTACTCGGTGCCCCTCTCGCTCTGTGCAGCATAGCCTCACCCACCCCGAGCTCTCTGTGGCCGTGGAGATGCTGTCGTCCGTGGCCCTCATCAACAGGGCCCTGGAGTCGGGAGACATGAACACGGTGTGGAAGCAGCTGAGCAGTTCCGTGACGGGCCTGACCAACATCGAGGAGGAGAACTGTCAGAGGTGGGTGCCGGGCGGACTGGATCCTCCGACGGCTGGAACCTCCGTGTGGGTCGGCCGTCAGCTCTGGTTTTCTTCACGGTCACTGTGACCATCTTTATTTTTTTCTATTTCTATTCATTTTATACTTTATCATATACCCTGACAAAAGCCATAATATTCTGCAACATCCTCTGAATGGAGTCCACCTTCATACTTCCTCATTTGTCCCAAGACTCTTCCGCTGGTTTGTTCAAACCGAGACCTGGTCTGGGACCATGTGTTACCTCTGTCTGTTGTGTCCCTTGGGTGGCTTTGAGTCCAGAATTTTCCCTTTCTTCACGACACTGATTTGTCAGAGAGATGGGGCCAGTTGTCCTATAAAAGGCCCCATCTTCCGGTTCTGGTTGCTTCGAAGACTTGTCTTATTCCTGTAAGTTGGAAATTATGTCTAAAGGCATGTCGAGATTTAGTTGAACATTTCTGATAATGTGTGTTTCACATTTTCTCATATCAAGACTCCTGTGAAATCTACTGTCCTGCCATTAACAATACTAAGATTGGTCTTTAGGGGACCGCTTATCCCTCCAACGGATGTCTATGTTTATCTCTCACTAGGTCATAATCTCTTTGCACCTTTTGCACCAGCAACATGCACAGTTCCCCATTAACGATCGGCTTAGTACGTTTGACCCCAATTGAAAATCCTTGCCTAAATCGGTACTTCAGTAAGAGCTGCCAAATGATAACTTGTTGATACATCATTCCCCCTACATTTCCTAGCTGGTGGGTGGCCTTATTTCCTTATCTTGGAGCTGCTGCCTCTCTGATTCTAGAGTTGGTCTTACTTGGAATTGAGAGGCTGTTAAGAATAGGTGATACCCTTCCATGTTCACATTCTCTTTAAGGTAACTCAGTCCCAGAGCTGGCCTCTAGAGTATATCAAACTGAGGGATATACCTTAACTGTCTGTGCTCTCGGATACTTTGCCCACTGTTCCCTCCCTCGCCCTCATTGCCCGCCCCCCCTACGTCTTCTCATTCCTGTCACCCACAGTGATCCTGAAGGTCCCTTTGATTCTGTTGCACTTCATTGTCTTTGTTATTGGGGGATGGGGCAGGTATCTCGATGAGCTGATGAAGCTGAAAGACCAGGCACATGCAGAGAAGAACGAGTTTATTACGTGGAACGACATCCAGGCTTGCGTGGACCACGTGAATCTGGTGGTGCAGGAGGAGCATGAGAGTGAGTAGTCCGTTCCCATCCCCCCAAGTGTCACGGGGCAAGGCGGCGTGATGCCATGAGCCAGTTCTAACCATGACTCCTGGGGGGAATTTTGAAAATTGAAATATATGTATAACTCAAAAGCTAAGGTTGGCTATTATTTTCAAAACACCAGGCAACTGCTATAATTAGGTATGTAGGTCATAACTAAAAATTTCAGGAGATGGTCTTAGCTGGTTTGGCTCAGTGGATGGAGCATCAGCCTGCGGACTGAAGGGTCCGGGGTTTGATTTCTGTCAAGGGCACATGCCAGGGTTGTGAGCTTGATCCCCAGTAGGGGGCATGCAGGAGGCAGCCGATCAATGATTCTCTTATCATTGATGTTTCTATTTCTCCCTCTCCCTTCCTCTCTGAAATAAAAAAAATAAAAAATTATGTATATATATTTTTTTTCAGAAGATGAACAGGATTTTTATTTTTTTTTTTAATTTTCTTTAAAAATATATTTTATTGATTTTTTTACAGAGAGGAAGGGAGAGGGATAGAGAGTTAGAAACATCGATGAGAGAGAAACATCAATCAGCTGCCTCCTGCACACTCCCCACTGGGTATGTGCCCACAACCAAGGCACATGCCCTTGACCGGAATCAAACCTGGGACCCTTGAGTCTGCAGGCCAACGCTCTATCCACTGAGCCAAACCGGTTAGGGCAGGATTTTTTATTTTTAAGTGCTATTATAACAAATAGTACTGACACTAGCTTCCTGGAGTTGGGTTGTGTTGATGGGTTGAGGGCACGGTCCTGCCACTTCAGGCATCAGCTAGGAGTCCTGGACTTCTCAGGTCACAGCATTTCTGAACCACTTGCTATAAATTCAGGTGTTTCCTCCACCCACTCAGGTTCAGTAATATCTAGATTGACTCACAGAACTCAGGGAAGTGCTCTATTTATGATTCTAGTTTTATTAGAAAGGATACAAATAGGGACCAACCAAAGGAAGAGATCTGTGGGGCGATGTCAGGTAGGGCGTCCTCAGGCTGTGCCCGCTGCCAGCTCATCGATGTGTGCCACAGCCGGGTAAGCTCACCTGAGCTTCGGGGAGCCAGCATTTTTATCGGGGCTTCCTTACAGACAAATGATGCTTACATCATTGGCCATGTAATTGAACTTAATTTCCAGACCACCTCCCTCCCTGGAGATAGGGAGGCTGGGCTAACATATCACATGGCTCAAAGCCCCAGTCTTCTAATCACAAGGTTGGCCTTTCCAGCATTTCCAGCACCCACCCTGAAACTACCTAGGGGCCCACCAGAAGTCACCTGGCTAGCGTACACTCAGGGGTGGTTCCAGGGCCCGCCATGAATGACAGAGTTATTTTTGTCACTTGGGAAATTCTAAGGGTTTAGAGCAGTGGTTCCCAACGTGGGGCACACGCCCAATAGGGGGCAATTTGATTTTTAAGGGGCGCAATTCGAGAATGAGTTATTAACAATGAATTTTTTGCATTTCGTAAGGATCTAGGGGCCTCATATATTGTGACATAGTTATGCATTTCAGTTCTCATATGTTTTGGAACTTTATTTGCTATTTTTTATATCACATCATATTTTTTTTTTAAACCACTTTAACTGTCCTTTCATTCTTTCATTTTTCTCTTTCATGGATGCCATGTTCTTTGGAAGCTTGTTTAGACCAAGTTTATGGCCTTTGAGGCTTCCTCCACGTGAATAGGCGCTCACTTTTTGAATAATCAGAATTCTATGTCACGGGGGTGGGGCGTCAGGATTTTAGAGATGCTTAGGTGGGACGTGGCCAAAACAAGGTTGGGAACCACTGGTCTAGAGGCCCTTTTCCAGGAACGAGGGAGAAAGACCAGCCAAAGTTTTAATTACACAATAGAGTCCTTACTGAAGTAGCACAGCTGATTGAGATGCCATGGGAGTGAACGTTTGCAGTTTGCTTTGTGTTCCTTGTGAGAAACATTCCACTGATGTAGTGGAAAGAGCCTTGCCGTGGAGCAGGGCGCCCGGGCTTGGGTCCTCCGTCTGCCACTTGTGTGCTGTGTGATCTTGGAAGAGATCCCTAAGCCTCATCTTTTTCCTACAATAATATTGAATTAGGTGACTGGTTAAGATCCCTTGAACTCTGACTTTTTGTAAGTCAAGAATGGGTAATGCTACACTTTGAAATGTATCTGAAAACTATACTACAAAGCCAGTTTCATCAAAATCTTCACACTTTAAAAAATATATATATTTTTATTGATTTTAGAGAGGAAGGGAGAGGGAGAAATATCAATGATGAGCGAGAATCATTGATTGGCTGCCTCCTGCATGTCCCACACTGCGGATGGACCCCGCAAACTAGGCATGTGTCCTGACTGGGAATCGAAACGTGACCCCCTGGTTCATAGGTTGACACTCAACCACTGAACCATGCCGCTGGGCAAAATCTTCACTCTTTTAAGTGAGAGCAATTACACATAAAACAAGAGGACTTGAGCTTTCAATAGGAATATGGGTATAAGGCCATTTATTTTGAATGAAACAAACACTAAATTTAAAGAGACCATGCTGCTCAGTATTATGGATGACAAATTATGGTTTGAATCATGGCAATGCTTGGGTGGATTCATGCGTACGTAGCATGTTTACAGACTGATTTGTTTATGGAATTTTTTCAAGAAATGACCTTTGCTTCTTCCTCTTCAGGGATTTTAGCCATCGGCTTAATTAACGAAGCCCTGGACGAAGGTGATGCCCAAAAGACCCTGCAGGCCCTGCAGATTCCTGCAGCCAAACTGGAGGGCGTCCTGGCAGGAGTGGCCCAGCATTACCAAGACACGCTGATCCGAGCAAAGAGAGAGAAAGCCCAGGTGAGTGGCATCAGAAGGCTCGCTTCTGTTCCGGGAACTTCCTCCCTCCAAGCACCAAGATACAGGAGTGACGCCTCCCCTGATCCCTCAGGGACTGCTCCCGGGCACCTCATGCGCAGAGCTCTGTAGGGACACAGGGGTGAGGGACATAGACTCAGCCTCTTGGAAGCTTTGCTATTTTACACATTTGGCTTTTTTGTTGTTGTTGCTGTTTGTCAACACATCTCCCTGTCTCTGAGTAAATTCTGCATTGAAATATGAGACCCCAAAATGCATAACTCAGCCTTAGCTGGTTTGGCTTAGTGGATAGAGTGCTGGCCTGCGGACTGAAGGGTCCCGGGTTTGATTCCAGCCAAGGGCACATGCCCAGATTGCAGGCTCAATCCCCAGTAGGGGCCATGCAGGAGGCAGTTGATCAATGATTCTCTCTCATCATTGATGTTTTTATCTCTCTCTCCCTCTCCGTTCCTAAAATTAATCCTATATAATAAAAGCCTAATATGCAAGTCGACCAAACAGCGGAATGACCAGTAGTCAGCCATGAGCCCGGCTTCTGACTGAGCGGCGCTCCTGCTGTGGGAGTGCACTGGCCACCAGGAGCAGCTCCTGCGTTGAGCAGGATCGGACCGAAACAGGCTCTTTGACATCCCCCGAAGGGTCCTGGATTGCGAGAGGGCGCAGGCCAGGCCGAGGGACCCCACTGGTGCACGATCGGGACAGGGGAGGGACACGGGAGGTTGGCCAGCCAGGGAAGGACCTCGGGAGGGCTCCAGGGCATGTCCAGCCCGTCTTGCTCAGTCCCAGTCAGCCGGACCCCAGCAGCAAGCTAACTTACTGGTTAGAGCATCTGCCCCCTGGTGGTCAGTGCACATTATAGTAGCGGTTGAGCGGCCTTAGCATATCATTAGCATATTACACTTTGATTGGTTGAACCGACGACTGGACACTTACTATGGAGGATGATACATGTAAGTTTTAGTACATCATGCCACAGAGGATTGTGTTTTGTTTTTTGTTTTTTAATATATTTTATTGATTTTTTACAGAGAGGAAGGGAAAGGGATAGAGAATTAGAAACATCGATGAGAGAGAAACATCGATCAGCTGCCTCCTGCACACTCCCCACTGGAGATGTGCCTGCAACCAAAGTACATGCCCTTGGCCGGAATCGAACCCCAGGACCCTTGAGTCCGCAGGCTGACGCTCAATCCACTGAGCCAAACAGGTTAGGGCGGATTGTGTTTTTTTTAAGCAGGTTTATTGAGATATAATTCATTTACCATATAGCTCATCACTTTAAAGTGTATAATTCAGTGGTTTTAGTCTATTCACAGAATTGTGCAAACATCACCATAACCAATTTTAGAGCATTTTCATCATGCCCAAAAGAAACCCAGCACTCATGGTCGCCACTCCTCATTTCCCCTCAATCTTTCCAGCCCCAGGCAGCCACCAGTCTACTTTCTTTGCCTGTTCTGGACGATCAGTATAAATGGAATAATGCAGTATGTGGTTCTTTGTGACTGGCTTCTTTCACTTAGCTTGGTTTATCCAAGTTGTAGCATGTGTTAGTACTTCATCTCTCTTTTAAAAAAAATATTTTTATTGATTTCAGGGAAGAAGGGAGAGGGAGAAAGAGATAGAAACATCAATGATGAGAGAGGAAAAAAAAAATGATGAAAGAGAATCATTGATCGGCTGCCTCCTGCATGCCCCCTATTGGCGCCCACAACCCAGGCATGTGCCCTTGACTGGAATCAAACCCGGGACCCTTCAGTCTGCAAGCCGATGCTCTATCCACAGAGCCAAACTGGCTAGGGTTACTTTATCTCTTTTTATTGTTGGATAATACTCCATTGTTTGGAATATTGTTCCATTAATGAGTTGGTGGAAATATGGCTTGTTTCCACTTTATGGCTATTGGAATAATGCTGCTCTGAACATAAAAGTTTCCCAAAGTAATTGTTACACGAACCCATCTTTTAAAAAGTTTGTCTTGCCTCTCAGCTAGTTTGTTGAAGAAGTGGACAAGATTTATACCTCTGTTTATGCTGTTGCTGAGCCGGGAGTTAGTTTGTGTGTAGTCGGCCCTCAGATATCAGTTGCGTGATGAAAGCATCGTTACCTCTGTTTCTCTAATTGTCATTAGTCTCTTTTTAAGTTCTTCCTAACTAACAGCAATTATGTAGGGAGGACCACAACTTTTTTTTTTAAACTTAGAAGATCCCTCCAGTGAGGTTCTCATAGCAAGCGAAGAGCTGAAGGAAATTCTTAATTCAGGCGGTTAGATTCTTTCTGGGAATCCAAAGATAGAAAAACAGACCAAGGCATCTGTGTGATTGCAGCTTTTGTACACCAACCCCCATGGGTTAGGGGCGGAGGAGTTGTGGGTGATATTATGATGTTGATAAATCTCCTTTGATTCCCTTGTCATCAGAGTACAGTAGTTAACATCACCATGTCCTGATCATGTAAATGCAGCCAGTACTGTGCTTCATATAAGAGGCACATTAATGTGCTGAGTGTCAGTTGATCCTGGGGTGAGGGTTGAATCATAACTCCCGTTTTGTAGCCAGGAAATTGAGACAAAGGGATCAATGATGTTACTCCCTCAGGTGAGAAGCAGTTGGCTGTGGGGAAGTTACCAATGGAGGTCTCTGTCTCTAATAATCAACGTGGGATCAGTTGGATCAGTTCTTCCCAAACATTTTTTTAAAATATATTTTTATAGCCCTAACCGGTTTGATTCAGTGGATAGAGCGTCGGCCTGCAGACTGAAGGGTCCCGGGTTCAATTCCGGTCAAGGGCATGTACCTTGCTTGCAGGCATATCCCCAGTCGGGGGTATGGAGGAGGCAACTGATCGATGTTTCTCTCTCATCGATGTTTCTAACTCTCTATCCTTCTCCCTTCCTCTCTGTAAAAAATCAATAAAATGTATTTTTTTAAATCAATAAAATATATTTTTAAAATATATATATATATATTATTGATTTCAGAGAGGAAGGGCGTGGAAGAGAAAGAGATAAACATCAGTGATGAGAGAGAATCATGGATCGACTGCCTCTTGCACGCCCCACACTGGGGATCAAGCCCGCAACCCGGGCATGTGCCCTGATCAGGAATTGACCCGTGGCCTCCTGGTTCCTAGGTCACTGCTCAACCACTGAGCCATGCCGGCTGGGCAGTTCTTCCCAAACTTGGCTGATCATCAGAACACTTTAAAAGTTATTTTAAAAATGCAGATTCCTAAGATTTATACTCTTGTTTCTGCTTATTCAGAATCTCTAACTGGGGGCCTGGCTGTAGTGATTCTGTATAGACCCCAGTGGTGATGTTTATTTTTGCTGCCATATAAGTCCACAAGGAATCTTATGTTTGATTGACAGAGAAGTGGACTTTGGGAAAATAAACTAGGCCAGGTTTCATGTCTAAAAAAGGAAACTAGTTTGAGGCTCTGTCTTGTACCTGCTCTCACTCATGCTCTGAGCCTTTTGGTAGGGTTGTGGGAGTTAAACTGTTAGAGGATGTGACTAGAGTTTGAAGCATTTCCGTTTGCTGTGGAATAACTTTACAGAGGACGGGGGTGGTGTTAGAGGGAATTTGCTTAACACTGCCAGGTCCGGCTGGGTGGACTACACATTAGATGGAATAGCCTTTTTTAGGCCTCAGCTTAGCTTATAACTATGTCTGGGCCTTCTTGAAAGTGGTTTTAAAAATAATCTGATTTCCAAATTTATCAAGCAAAAGGTCTTAATTTAACTTTGACCTGTAGTTCCCTTGTGGTATCTTTGGGTCTAGCTTTGGTATCAGGGTAATACTGACCTCATAGAATGAATTGGGAAGTTTGCCTCCTTCTTCTTTGCTTTAGAAGAGTTTGTAAAGAATTGGTGTTAGCTTCTTTAAACATTTGGTAGAATTCACCAGTGAAGCCGTGTGGTCCTGTGTTTTCGGCTTTGTTTTTGCAGGATATGTTTTGATTGTTATTCCATCTCTGTATTTGTTATAGGTCGATTCAGACTTCCTCCAAGTATTCTTTCTGCCTCTTTTTCTTCTTGTCTTGGGGATCCCATTATGCATTTATGGATATTATCGATGGTGTCCTCGGTTCTCTGAGGCTTTGTTCATTTTTCTTGATTCTTTTTTCTTACTGTTCCTCAGACTGGGTCATTTCAGTGGACTAATCTTCCAGTTTGCTGAGTCCCTCTAGGAATTTTTTTTTAATTTCAGTTATTGTATTTTACAGCTCCCAAATTTCATTTGATTCTTCTTTTTTTAAAAAAAAGTAATTTTGATTTCTTTGTTGATCATTCTCTCTTTGGTGAGACTTGTTCTTATATTCTATAGTTCTTTGAACATATTTAAAATAGCTGATATAAGTCTCTGTCTACCAGGATCAATTTAGACATTTTTGGTTGTCAGCTTTCCCCCCTTTTTGGGCCAGGCTTTCCTGTTTCTATGCATGTCTTGTAGTGTGTTTTTTTTAAGTCAGAAGGTCTTTTGTTTTTTTAAATATATTTTTATTGATTTCAGAGGGTGGGGGAGAGAGAGAGAGAAACATCAATGATGAGAGAGAATCGTGGATCGGCTGCCACCTGCACGCCCCACACTGGGGATCGAGCCTGCAACCCGGGCATGTGCCCTGACTGGGAATCGAACTGTGACTTCCTGGTTCATAGGTCGACGCTCAACCTCTGAGCCACGCCAGCCGGACTGTCTTGTAGTTTTTGAAAATAGGACATTTTAATAAAATAACAGGGCAGCTCTGAAAATCAGATTGCACTCTCCCTCCTCAGGGCTTGTTGTTGTCCTTATTTGTTTAGCGACTTTTGCTTCTGTTAAGTCTGTGCTCTTTATCATGTGTGTCCACTGAAGTCTCTGCTTGGTTAGCTAGTGGTCAGACAGAAATGATTAGACAGAAATTTCGTTAAGTTCCCTGGGTTCCTTCCCAGTTTGCTCTTTTGCCCCTTCTCGCTGCTTTTGATCTCCTGAGCCACTCGAATTCATCTTCACATCTTTATCACTTTATCTGTAGCATTTCTCTTGTAATCTTTCACCAGTTTTTAAAAAATATCTTTGTATTGATTTTTTTAGAGAGGAAGGGAGAGGGAGAGAGAGAGGAACATCAATGATGAGAGAGAATCATTGATCAGCTGCCTCCTCACGCCCTGCACCAGGGATGGAGCCCGCAACCCAGGCATGTGCCCTGACCGAGAATCGAACTGGGGACCTCTTGGTTCCTGGGTCGATGCTCAAACACTGAGTCACACCGGTCGGGCTTCACTGGTTTTTTTATTCCTGCTTCTTCCAGTTGACTATTCCATGTCTCTCACGTGTTTGAAACTTCCTCCATATCTAATCGAGTCTCAGAAGCCCCTTTATCCCATGGGCCCTGATTTCATGGCTCTTAATATTATATTGCTTTTCACGGTGCGCAGGAAACCCAGGATGAGTCCGCCGTGTTATGGTTGGATGAAATTCAAGGTGGAATCTGGCAGTCCAACAAAGACACCCAGGAAGCACAGAGGTGTACGTATCGCTGGTTTATTTCTCTCGGGGGAGGGTGGGGGGGCGAGGTGCTCCGTGTCATGTTAGGCAGATCACATGTGGGGGGAACAGCTTGCCAGGAGGCATAGCCCGGTGAACCAGTGTATGAACGGAGGTGCCTCCTAAACTATTCCGGTAACAGTTCTCTTCCGCGATAGTTGCCGTAGGAATCTTTGCCATTAACGAGGCCGTGCAGAGTGGCGATGTTGGTAAAACGCTGAGTGCCCTTCGTTCCCCGGATGTCAGCCTGTACGGAGTCATCCCTGAGTGTTGTGAAACGTACCAGAGTGACCTCGCAGAAGCCAGGAAGAAAAAGTTGGCAGCAGGTGGGTTACGGTGAAATAAATGTGTGCCCTGAAGCTGAGAGCTTGAGTATATGAGGGGAGCGAGGTAGAGGGAAGGGCAGTCTGTAGAGAAAGATAACTTTTGTGTAGAAGTACAGTATCTGGACTTATTTTAAATACCCTGAGGAGGCAATAATATCCCTATTTTTTTGGGGGGAAAATTTCCCCTTTTGGGCAACTATGTTTAAAAAGGTCTATTTTCTGAAAATGCCGAAAGGATAAAAATATTTGACTGTTCATCTTTTTTAGGGTGTCAGTAACTGCTACAGTATCTAAGCCTAGAGATAGATAGAAGGAGTTTATCTGCAAAGGAAGGGGAATAAAGATTTGATTCTCATCCCTTTTTATGGCCTTTTTAAAAATAAATTTATATATTTTGATTGATTTCAGAGAGGGAGGGAGAGAGAGAAACATCAGTGATGAGAGAGAATCATTGATTGGCTGCCTCCTGCCCGGAATCGAACCAGGACCCCTCAGTCCTCAGGCTGATGCTCCATCCACTGAGCAAAACCAGCTAGGGCGGTGTTTTCTTTTTATAATGTAGATGTGAGTGAGCTAAAAGGCATCGCAAAGCCATAATATAATGTAAGAGGGACGTAGGATGCTCCTTTGCTCTCATTAATTCAAGGAGTGGGATTTTGGAATGGCCTTCAGGGAGATGGGTGAACCTGGTCTGAGTCATCCTGTCGCATCGGACACATGCGTGTGGGGAGCGTGGCTCTGGGTCCCTTTTAATCTTTCCTTTACTGTCCACCAGGCGACAACAACAGCAAGTGGGTGAAGCACTGGGTGAAAGGCGGATATTATTATTACCACAACCTGGACACGCAGGAAGGAGGATGGGATGAGCCCCCAGGCTTTGTGCAGAACTCCACGCAGCTCTCGCGGGAGGAGATCCAGGTAGGTCGCCTTTCCTCGGGGAAGGAGCTGAGCGCAAGCGTGTTGGAGCTGAACGTGTGTTTGGAGGAACAGGCCTGTGGTCAGAAGCCTTAGCCTAAAATTGAGGCTACATAATGACCAGGCTTAGAGTAATTATTTGTCTAGTGGTTGGGGGAGTGACTTAAGGCCTAAATTAGGAAAACATCAGTCTTGTAGAATTTAAGTCAGACAAATTGTGTGCTTATTAAAGAAAATGTGGATGCCCAGAAGAGAAAAATGAAAAGCTTCTCTAACTCGTCATTAAACGCAACTACTGTTCACCTCCCCCAGTTTACATTTTCACCCTCTTTTCGGACTGTCCCACCCACTCCGGACTGTGCTGTGTTCGACCTTAACCTGTCGTCACAGGCAGGCTGGCCAGTTCCCTGCGTGTCCTCCACCGCGGCGGTCCAGGGGGCTTCTGGGACTGGGCACTCAGCCCCTGTCAGCCCCTGTTCCTCTGTCTTCTTGTCGATAATGACCCACGCACCGTGCCTGGCACAGTCAGTGTTGGGCAGATGAGAGGGTACATAGGAGAGGAAAGAAGATCAAGTTGCTTTTGTCCGTGGCTTGTTGGGGTGTGAGAACCACCTGCCCTGAAAAATAGACCTGAAGCCATTCTCGTTGCTCAAAGATCTAGAACAGTCGGAGAAAGCAGTAAGGGTTGGCTTGTGCGCTGCGGATGTGTTAAAATGTGTGTCCCTTCTCACCTGCGTGTGTCTCCCCTGTGACCACGTGCCTTTCAGAGTTCCATCTCCGGGGTGACGACGGCGTACAACCGAGAGCAGCTCTGGCTGGCCAACGAGGGCTTGATCACCAGGCTGCAGGCGTGCTGCCGCGGGTACCTCGTCCGACAGGAGTTCCGCTCCAGGTTGAATTTCCTGAAGAAACAGATTCCCGCCATCACCTGCATCCAGGTATTTCAGAGCCCCGTGCACAGGCCGCGGGTGGGCGCCGAGAGCAGGGCTCAGCAACCGCCATTCTTAGGGGCGAGTGTGGGTGTGTTTTCCTCCTGGCCTCTCGGTCTCATCCTTCTTCGGATAAGCGTTTCCTCTTTGCTGCCACTGTCATCAGTGTGCCCGACGCGGTGCTTCGAGGGGAGCTGCCAGCCCAGGGCAGTTTTCTGACGGGCAGCACATGTCACAGAGAGAATTCGGTTGGAGCTGGGCCTCAGGGCTCCCCACTGCCCAGTGGTGTGAGCCTCTCTAAGTTTGCTTCATCCTCTGTGAGTGGGGATACTAATGTTTACCTTCCCTTCCTCGCTGATTTATTGTAAGGCTCCAATAAAAGACTGTGTGGAGGCATTTATTTTTATTTATTTATTTATTTTTTTATTTTTAATCCTCACCTGAAGATATTTTTCCATTGATTTTTTAGAGAAAGTGGAAGGGAGAGGGAAAGACAGAGAGAAACATCGATGTGAGAGAAGCACATCGATTGGTTGCCTCCTGCACGAGCCCCGACCAGGGCCTGCGGCGGGGGAGGTGTCTGCAACCGAGATACGTGCCCTTGACCAGAATTGAACCCAGGACCCTTCAGTCTGCAGTCCAATGATTTATCCACTGAGCCAAACTGGCTAGGGCAAGGCACTTTCTAAAAAAAAATATATATATGTATATTTTTTTATTGATTTCAGACAGGAAGGGAGAGGGAGGGAGGGAGAGAGAGAGAGAAACATCAATGATGAGAGAGAATCATTGATCAGCTGCCCCCTCCACGCCCCACACTGGGAATCGAGTCCACAACCCGGGCATGTGCCCTGATCGGGAATCGGACTGTGACCTCCTGGTTCATAGGTGGACACTCAACCTCTGAGCCACGCTGGCCGGGCTGGAGGCACTTTTAAAAGGTGTGACGTGCCCACCGGTTTGGCTCAGTGGATGGAGCATTGGCCTGTGCACTCAAGGGTCCCAGGTTCGATTCCAGTCAAGGGCATGTACCTTGGTTGCGGGCACATCCCCAGTAGGGGGTGTGCAGGAGGCAGCTGATCGATGTTTCTCTCTCATCGGTGTTTCTAACTCTCTATCCCTCTCCCTTCCTCTCTGTAAAAAATCAATAAAATATATTAAATACTTTCTGTACCTAATTTAAAAAAAAAAAAAGGTGTGACGTGCTGAGCTCACACCAGGGCAGTGGACACTGGCCACTGTGCTCTCCTGGTGGCGGCACAGCCTCTGCCCAGACTCCCCAGTCACTGCAGACGTGGTCCTCTGTAAGCTTCCTCAGGAATTGCACTTGGACAGGATGTCGAGGAGAGGTGTTGGAATTGCCTCTCTCCCCTGGGAAACAATGTGTCGACTGTAATATTTGATGGTTTCAGTCGCAGTGGAGAGGATACAAGCAGAAGAAGGCCTATCAGGACCGTCTAGCGTACCTGCGCTCCCATAAAGATGAAGTCGTGAAGGTACGGTAGCCGGGGCGGGTCACTCCGTGTGGGGTCCAGTATGACCTGGGTTGAGGTGAAGGACTTTTGTAACTTCCAGGGCCCTTTGTCCACAGATCCAGTCCCTGGCGAGGATGCATCAGGCGAGAAAGCGCTATAGAGATCGCCTGCAGTACTTCCGAGATCACGTAAGTCCCCTTGGGAAGCAGGGCCGGTGGGATCCGTTCTGCGCTATTTCTGGTGGACAGATGACCAAAAGCATTTCTTCTCTGTTCCTTAGATAAATGACATTGTCAAAATCCAGGCTTTTATTCGGGCAAACAAAGCTCGCGACGACTACAAGACTCTCAGTGAGTAACTGTGGCTCAGCGGAGGCGGCGTGGAGGCCCTCAGGTTCTGGGCATTCTCCACGGATCTCTTTCCTTTCCTGCAGGCAAGCCTGGGGGTCGGGGGCTGCTGGCGAGTTAACCCCCTTGGCTAACCTGTGGCTGCATGTCCTGTTCTTCACCGTGTCAGCCTCTGTCACATCATAGCCATAGCGTGACCGAGAACACTGCGCCTCGTGGTTGTCCTTGCTCATTTCACAGTTAAACAAACACTCGTGACTAGAGCTCATGCATCACCCTGACATTCCTCGGGACTGAGAACCCGTCCTGGTAACTTCGTTCCCGTCTGACACGCGCTGTCTTTCCGCCAGTCAATGCCGAGGACCCGCCGATGGTCGTGGTGCGGAAGTTTGTCCACCTGCTCGACCAGAGTGACCAGGATTTCCAGGAGGAGCTGGATCTCATGAAGATGCGGGAGGAGGTCATCACCCTCATCCGCTCCAACCAGCAGCTGGAGAACGACCTCAACCTCATGGATATCAAAATCGGACTGCTGGTGAAAAACAAGATCACGCTGCAGGTGTGTGCGGAGCTGGCGGGGCCACGGGGCGGGTCCTGCTTTGGCTTCCCTGCCTCACCCTCGCTGACTCATGGCTTCCTTGTCCTTGAAGGCCATAAACTTTTAAAAAGTTACAGAGGGAATGAAATGCTGTAATTTAATAGCAACATTTAAAATAGAGAAAAGAAGATACAAACCATCCCGTAATCCCACCACCCCACAATCATTTCCTATCGGACATTTTTACTTCATATTAGAAGATAAAATGTTTTCCATGTGATAAAGTCATAAATTATTTTTTTTAAATATGTTTTTATTGATTTTAAAGAGGAAGGGAGAGGGGGAGAGAGAGAGAGAAACATCAATGATGAGAGAGAATCATGGATTGGCTCCTCCTGCACGCCCCACACTGGGGATCAAGCCTACAGCCCAGGCTTGTGCCCTGACCTGGAATCAAACTGAACTCCTGGTTGATAGGTCGACGCTCAATCACTGAGCCATGCCGGCCAAGCAGTCATAAATATTATTTTTAATGGCAGTGTTATAACTAATTAGAAAATACACTATAATTTATCTCTTTCCCCCCCCCCCCCAACTATTTGACAAGTTTTTATTATTACAGATAACATTGCAGGGAACGTCTTGATGTATATGTAGCTTTTATCGTATTTAAGGCTTTGTCTTCCAGGTAGATTCCTAGGAGTTGGCTTCCTGAGTCAGTGGACGTTTTTATGGATCAGGTTCTTTATAGGAAGATGAGAGTAGGACTGTATTTGACTGATGTATTGAAAACAGGATACTCCATCTGACTTGGAAGGGATCCGCCAGTGCCGCGAAAGACCCACAATGCCCTGCTTTGTCTCTGAAAGCCTTTTGATTTATGTGTTGGTTTGTGTTTACAGGATGTGGTTTCCCACAGTAAAAAACTTACCAAAAAAAATAAGGAACAGTTGTCTGATATGATGATGCTAAATAAACAGAAGGGAGGTCTCAAGGCTTTGAGCAAGGAGAAGAGAGAGAAATTGGAAGCTTATCAGCACCTGTTTTATTTATTGCAGGTGAGTGGCTCCTGGAAGTGGCACTGGAAAATGTAGCTAATTTTCTTTTCATAAGATAACCTTACCCATAGATCTCTGTGAAACTAATTCTGATTTCCACTGAGGGGTGAGCAAAGAGCTGTCTTATCTTTCTTTTTTTCTTTACATTTTCTTTATTTCTTTCCTTATATACCTTCTGATCCTTCGAGTTTATAAAACCTTGGATGTTTTTGCCAGCCTTTACATGATCTGGAAGTGACTTAAATCCCTTGGCTTCATTGCAGACCAACCCCACCTATCTGGCCAAGCTGATTTTTCAGATGCCCCAGAACAAGTCCACCAAGTTCATGGACTCGGTGATCTTTACCCTCTACAACTACGCCTCCAACCAGCGGGAGGAGTACCTGCTGCTGCGGCTCTTCAAGACGGCTCTCCAGGAAGAGATCAAGTATGGACCCCCCCCCCCCCCCCCCCCCAGGCAAGGGGTCCCCGTATGCTCCCCAGTCACAGTCTCAGGGCTGACAGTCAGCTGCTGTATCGTACACTTCATGCTCTCAGCCAAGCTGTGATTTGTGTGAACTACTCGAAAGAAGGATCTACTTGTTAAATTACTAATATAAAGTGCTGTTGCAGATTCTAGGGAGGTGATAAAGTAATAAATTTGCTAAATTAATTTTAGGAACATTTCTATATTAAAATACAATTTTTTAAAAAGACTGACCTTTAATCTTTTTTATTTTTTGTTTTATTATTATTTTAAAAATATTTTTATTGAATTCAGAGAGGAAGGGAGAGGGAGAGAGAGAGAGAAACATCAATGATGAGAGAGAATCATGGATCGGCTGCCTCCTGTATGCCCCACACTAGGGATGGAGCCCCCAACCCGGGCATGTGCCCTGTCCAGGAATCAAACCCAGGACCCTTTAGACCACAGGCCGATGTTCCTTAAAATACAATTTTTAAGAAGCTGATCCAAACACCAAGATTCCACATTTCTATCTAATAAAGGACCCAGTTATGCTCTCAAGATTGTGTTTGCAGCAACAGAAAGGTGTTCTGTGTTTGGACAAGTGTTAGTAGAGACAGAAAGAGTACCCGCTTCCTTCCAATTACGTATGTCCAGGAAATGGGATCGTTAAGTAGGAAGGATCTTTAAGCTCATAGATTCTGTATAGTTTAAACTGAGTTTGTTTCTGATGTTTTCATAGGTCAAAAGTGGACCAGATTCAAGAGATCGTGACAGGAAACCCTACCGTTATTAAGATGGTTGTCAGTTTCAACCGTGGCGCTCGGGGTCAGAACGCCCTGCGGCAGATCTTGGCCCCGGTCGTGAAGGAGATTATGGACGACAAATCCCTCAACATCAAAACTGACCCCGTGGATATCTACAAGTCGTGGGTTAACCAGATGGAGTCTCAGACAGGAGAGGCAAGGTGTGTAGCCACAACACCCTTTCCTGTCCTGTGTTTCATTCTCTCTCTCTCTAAGCAGTTGACCTTTGATTTACGAGCTAATCATTGTTCAAATAGTTTTTCCTTAGAAACCTCTTTATTAAATTGTTGGCCTGGTAACATGTTCATTTATTTAGCAGGTATTTACTGAGTTCTTACTAACGGCTCTCCCTGGCTTCCAGGAAAGTCCAGAAGTCTTAGCATTATATGCAGGGCGCTGCTTACTTCCCCGCCCTCATTTCTCCTCTTCCTTTTCTTTGCATTTGATCTTCCTTCCTAGAAGACCCTTCTTCCTTTTTCCCGAGCCCCTTCCTCCTGGAAGCCCTCCTTGATTCCCCCAGTCTGAGTAGAAGCCCCTCTGGCCCCGCAGCACTGTGGTCAGCTTCTTTTTTTTTTTAATATATTTTATTAATTTTTTTTTTTTTACAGAGAGGAAGGGAGAGAGACAGAGAGTTAGAAACATCAATGAGAGAGAGACATCGATCAGCTGCCTCCTGCACATCTCCTACTGGGGATGTGCCCGCAACCCAGGTACATGCCCCTGACCGGAATCGAACCTGGGACCCTTCAGTCCACAGGCCGACACTCTATCAACTGAGCCAAACCGGTTTGTGGTCAGCTTCTTATAGCACAATATGTTTTGTGTGTTTTCTTTTTCTTTTTATTCTTTTTTTTTTTTTTTTACAATATACAAAATAAATCCATTACCAGATTGTAGATACAAAATAAGTAGCCATTTACACAGCACAATATGTTTTAAATAAATGCCCGTTTGTCTCTCCCACCAGGTAGTTAGAGAAGCTATCATGTCCCATACACCATTCATCCCAAGTGCCTATCATGGTGCCGGGCACATAATTTAAGGCACCCAATTCACAGTTGAAAATCCGAGTTCAGATCCCGGCCCCATCATTTACCAGGTCAATGAACACGAGCAAGTTGCCTAGTCTCTCCGGGTCTTTCTGTTCATGAAATGCGTGGCCCTGCCTCAGGCACTGCCTGGCTTCTGGTCTAACCATATTGGGGGTAATTTCTGCTTTCCCAGCAAACTCCCCTATGACGTGACTCCCGAGCAGGCTCTGGCTCACGAAGAGGTCAAGACACGTCTCGACAACTCCATCAGGAACATGCGGGCCGTGACAGACAAGTTCCTCTCCGCCATCATCAGTTCCGTGGACAAAATCCCGTGAGTGCCTTCCTTCGTGACCCCTGACAGAGCCCAGCGTGAGTGCCCTCCTGCTCCCCGGCCCCTCTCACGCCTTGTGTCCATCTCACAGCTACGGGATGCGCTTCATCGCCAAAGTGCTGAAGGACTCGCTACATGAGAAGTTCCCCGATGCTGGTGAGGATGAGCTGCTGAAGGTAAGACTCGGGAAGCTGGCACAGCCCAGCCCTTCCGGTAGACCTTTGAGGAAACAGTGATACAACGAGGCCTGACCATAGACCAGCCGTGGGCAAACTTTTTGACTCGAGGGCCACAATGGGTTCTTAAACTGGACCGGAGGGCCGGAACAAAAGCATGGATGGAGTGTTTGTGTGAACTATTATAAATTCAAAGTAAACATCATTACATAAAAGGGTATGGTCTTTTTTTTTTTTTTAGTTTTATTCATTTCAAACGGGCCGAATCCGGCCCGCGGGCCGTAGTTTGCCCATGGCTGCCATAGACCGTTAGTGAGAGCCTGAATTCCAGCAGTAGCTCGCCAAGGATTGTGATTGTAAATAGTCAATGACACCTCTTTGAGTTTCTATAGAGTTTGAATGGCCCGCATCAATTAAGTCGAGGTGGATTCTTCCTGTCTTGAGATAAATTTCTGAGTCCTATCTTTTCGCTGGAAAATAGCTCCCTCTGCTGGTGGCCAGGTGAATGGGACCAAGCACAACTTTCTGCTGAGGCTGTTGCTGGTAACGCTGACTTGCCTATGCGCCTTTCTTTCCTTCTTTTTTTTAACCTGAACGCTTTTTTTCTTCTCTCTCCTAGTTCTTGTGCTTTCCTACAGTGAGGCCTCGCTTCTAGGCTTTCTGTTCAGGTGAATTAATTTTGTATTTTTGAATGATGGCTCTAGGGGAAATGCTGTGACTGTCCTTGAATTCTTCTGCGGAAGAGCCGTGTGTTGAGTGACTTTAATTTCCGAGGCATGAACTTGTCTACCTGTGACGTCTCTCCCGCATGAGCACGATGGGGGTCGGACAGGTCGCTCTGTGCTAACTAGGTCCTGTGTAAGGATTTATTTTAACTGCCTTTGTTAGCCTCTCCGAATCAAAGTCCGCCCACATGAAAGCAAAAGGTGTACGTGGGAGGCAGCCGTATTTGCCGCCATAATGTGAGAGAGAAGGAAGCCCTGCAGCGCTCACAGACATGAAGTCTGTCATTTCCCTGTGACTCTGTCCTTTCTGTTGAAGCGCTATGCAGTTCTGTCTCATTTTCTTTTGCTCTGCCCCAGAAATGGGGACGTTCGATCATGTAAAGGTCAGATCTTGAGAGCAAGCGCATGTGCATGCGTAAAAGATTGTCAGAGTGTGTAGCGCGCGTTTTCCCGGCAGAGTTCTGGAGGGTACTGGTCTCCGTTGGC
>NW_005871649.1:0-34334 GCF_000147115.1 Myotis lucifugus
GGGCTCTTGTTTGCCTATTCCTCCTTGCTGCAGGGGTCTGTCGAGAGCAGTTTAAGTTGCATTATTATGAACTTCTGGAGTCTGCCCACAGGATCTGGGCAGATTAGGATTGTTGTACTGGAGTTTGGGTTCTGTTTCAGGATAGTTGTAAGGAATCCTTAGCTCAGGGTTTCAGGACCTTGGACAGCTCCCAGGCCAGTTCCATAAAGTAGTATCTACTAGTCCTTGTCTTTGGCATTTTCATTTGCTTTTTTTAAAAATTTGTCTTCACCTTTTGTACTTCCTCAGAACCTTAAAGGACACTGCCTCTCTCCTGATTGTCTAATTCCAAATTTTTGAGATGGAATCTGATTACCTCGTTTATCTTTCAATGCTTGGGCAGAGGGTTGTCACTGCCTAATGAGCGCCTTGGCTGCCCTGCGTGAGGGCCCAGTTTTTATTCTTATCATGGGACTGAAGCGGAAGGAGAAGGTTGTGGTTTTAGACCTGATCCCCCAGGCTGGCCTGTTCAGCAAGGGGGTGGGGGACACAGGGTCTCACAGGTACCTCTCCGGTTCACAGGAGGGACGTGTGTTTTGCAAATGCATGGCTGGTGGAGAGAAAGAAATTATCATAACATCTGTTGGTATCTAAAACTAGAGGCCCGGTGCATGAATTCATGCACACCCTGATGGGGGAGGGGGGCAGTTGGGAATGGGGCTGGCTGGGGGGAGGGGGCTGCGGCCAGCCAGGGGAGGGGCCATGAGCGGTTGGTGGGCCAGACCCTCCCCTGGTCAAACTCCCGGTCAAGGGGACAATTTGCATATTACCCTTTTATTATATGGGATATTGTGCATTAGCCAAAACCTGGTGTGTTCACTGGCACTTAATATAACCACAGAAACATATTATCAAGACATTTTATCACATAATCAGATGCTTCGGTTCTTAAACTTCTTTTTATTTCCAAATAAAATATCAGAGTAGTTTGAGGGTTGCGCTGCATGAGAATAAATCCGGTATTTAAATGACTACATTAACAAAAAATGCCGTGGCTTTTGTTTGCTACTTCGATAAGATTTACATCTTGTTCTTGCTGTCAGATGAATTTAGTAATTATTTTCTCTCTCAGCCCTACCAAATTGATTTCTGTTTTTCAGAGTGTTCTGAGACCGTAGCATAACAATTGAAGGTCTGTGCGCGAATTGTGATTCTATTTGTATTTGTTCCTCTGGTGGGAATTCATGAGTTATAATACCTTTATCTCACATTTGATAGAATATTTTTTGCTAGAGGAAAGGAAAACTATTGACAATATGAGCATATGGCACTGATATTTAGCTACTCTATAATGTAGTGGCCTAGCATCTTTAATAGTAATCATGTCGGTATTACCATTTAATGCCATAAGGACCTTAACATTTTCTGTGGTCGGATCTTAAAGAATGTCTGAGGGGTTGCTTAGCATCATGGCTCAGTTCACCCATTAAGGGCAGTGCATGCAGCTGAGAATTAAATTCAGGGTGGCAGATAATAGTAAACTGTTTAACTTGAATTTATTCAAGTAGGATATTTAAGCATCAGAATTTTTTCATTATCTTTTTTTATATGGAAAGTAAACAAGTGGCAGATAAAGTGCTATCTGTATTCACTCAGACAACTTCTGATATCAGTTATAGGGCGAACAGAGTCAACCAATATCTTACAACATCTAAAACTATCAAATAATGATAGTGGATATGTGTGATATGTGGAGAAATGAAATAATCCTTGAGTCTTCTGGATAAATTTTTCAAATATATTTTTATTGATTTTAGAGAGAAAGGGAGAGGGAGAGAGAGAGATAGAAACATCAATGATGAGAGAGAATCATGGATTGGCTGCCTCCTGCACATTCCCCAGCGGGGACCGAGCCCACAACCCGGGCATGTGCCCTGACAGGGAATCGAACTGTGACCTCCTGGTTCATAGGTCGATGCTCAACCACTGACCCATGCTGGCTGGCATCTCTTTCTTTTCATTTATCCTAATTAAAAATAACACTTGTCTTTCTCCAACCCAACAGTAATACATGACCTTAATGGAAACTTGGACAACATAGAAAAAATAAAATAAAACACTATTTATAACCCCTGCATTTAGACACACCAGTGACATTCCTATTTTGGTGTATTTTCTTATAGATCTAAAAAAATACCAACATTTAACTGATACCAATGATATTTTCATGTGTTCTTGTATTTTTTTTTTAATGTCAGTATTTCATGTCTACATTCGATGGATGTAGAACATGAAGAAAATGAAAGAATATGATGATAAATCATCATTAAATGGCTCTTCTTCTAGCAATGGAGGAGGAAGTTAACATTTACGGAAAACCTACTAGGTTTCTCATATTAAATATTCTCGGTCAATGACGTTCAAGTTGTCAGGGGGACTCAGACTCCAATCTCTAGAAGATAGGAGGTGCCTGTGGGTGCCGCCATGTCTGCATGGTTTTCCTGTGGCAGCTTTGCTGTTTCACTTCATCATTTTAACAATCTGATGAATCACTTGGAGAAAAAAAGAATCGCTAATGAACCCGATGTCTTACTGGAGTCATTTATGCCTCAGTGCCCTTTGTCTGATCATCTCTTTTCACTTGGGTGTTAGAAAGTCCAATGCCATCTATTTTTAAAGGGTTGAGCCCCTGCGGCCTTTTAGGCAGCTCATGGAATAGCCAGACACTTCCTGCTTTATCACGATTTAAAAATAACACAGATTTTGGTTATTTCTGTTTTTAGAACAGCAGTCCAATCCCGCAGGTGCTCATATGGAAGCACTCAAATGTTGGCAAGTGCCTCCTGCATCTAAGAATACTTTAGAATGCTATCAGATCTGACTCTGTAAGGTGGAGACCTCTTGGAGCCCATCCACCCAATATATTCCATCCAAGTCTTATTTTATACTTAAAAGTGAGCCCGGCTGCTGTGGCTCAGTGGCTGAGCATTGATCTATGAACCAGGAGGTCACGGTTCGATTCCCGGTCAGGGCACATGCCCGGGTTGCAGGCTCGATCCCCATTAGGGGGCGTGCAGGAGGCATCCAACTCATGATTCTCTCTCATTATTGAGGTTTCTCTCTCTTTCTCTCCCTCTTCCTTCCTCTCTGAAATCAATAAAAAAAATATTTAAAAAAAAGTGGCACTAGCCTGGTTGGGGCAGGTGCAGGAGGCAACCAATCGATGTGCTTCTCTCACATTGATATTTCTCTCTGTCTTTTCCTCTCTCTTCCACTCTCTGTAAAAATCAATGGAGAAATATACAGGTGAGGATTTAAACGAAGCAAAATGTTATAGATGTGTATAATTTTATCTTAATTTTATTATCAAAACGGAGATCTTCCATTTGTGTTTGCTATTTGGATTCCAATACTGACTTAATAATTTTAACCTATTGTCCATATGTATGTATTGCTTTGGCCCTTTGCAATCAGAATTATTGCTCTTTGGTTATAAAGTCTTGGTGGCGCCCTGACTGGTTTGGCTCAGTGGACAGAGCGTCGGCCTGCGGACTGAAAGGTCCCAGGTTCGATTCCGGTCAAGGGCATGTACCTTGGTTGCAGGCACATCCCCAGTAGGGAGTATGCAGGAGGCAGCTGATCAGTGTCTCTCTCTCATCGACGTTTCTGACTCTCTATCCCTCTCCCTTCCTCTCTGTAAAAAATCAATAAAATATATTTAAAAAAAATAAAGTCTTGGTGGTAAGGGATATGCCTGTAATACATAGACCAGTGTGTTACACGAGGAATAAACATCATACTCAAACTCTCGATTGAGAAGGAAAAATGGGTTAGAGCATCGAGAAGGCAGAAGGTGGTTTTTTACGTGGAATTCACAGAAAGGGATTTAGTTCACGTAGGAGAGCCAAGGCCTCGATGGCCTTTGAATCAGTGTCTCCTGCCAAGTACTATCTGGCAAAGGATATGATGATATTATTGTCCTTGTGAGTTACATTCAGGACCTAAAAATATATCCAACAACTGCAGCAAGAAGTCTGAAACCTTGATCATCCAAGAAGGGCCATCCATGATGTCTACAACTGAGGTGTTTGCTCCATTATATTTTATAGAGGGTGCATACTTCGTTCTGTGGAGAGCCACTGATGGTCTTCTCCCCCACCCCAAACCCATCACCGGAGTCCTGGGTGGTTGGGAGTGTGGTCCTTCCTGTGGTGGGTTCTCAGGGTCCCGGGTTGGATTCAGGGTTTGGCCCAAGAAAAGGAATCTTTTCTTTTTTAAAAAATATATTTTTATTGATTTCAGAGAGGAAGGGAGAGGGAGAGAGAGAGATAGAAACATCAACGATGAGAGAGAATCATGGATCGGCTGCCTCCTGCACGCCCCACACTGGGGATCAAGCCCACAACCCAGGCATGTGGCCTTGATCAGAATCAAACCCGGGCCGACGCTCTGTCCACTGAGCCAGATCAGCTAGGAAAGTGGTAGGAATCTTAAAGATTACTTAGCTACGTAGCCCACGCCCTCAGATGTACTTACTAGGTGAGCAGAGTCCTTTCTGGGTCTCTCAGGAAATAGACCAGCTGATGCAAGACAGGGCGGATGTCTACTTCATCCATGCGCCCTACACACCTTAGTGCAAAAACACCAGGTTGCTTTGTTTTTCCCCCATATTCCTTAGCAATGAACAAGTTAAACAAAACGGAAGCATTAGAATATAGCTGAGTTGGAAGCTAACATATATATATATATTTTTTTGGGGGGGGGGTGGGGGGTTTCTATTTTAAATACCAAAATGGGATCACAGCTTTTCTCCTCCATGGACTAGACGGGGTTTGACCGGGCGGCCGGGCTGGCCTTGTTTCTCCCTTCCGGTCACTCCGCCCTGGGCTGCAGGCTGGAGAGAGCACTCGGTGCCTCCTCACCCCTTCCTCTCATCTCCCTGGCAACCGCAGCAGCACTGTGTCTGGTGGCATCGCTGTCTGAAGGGGCCCTTGAAAGAGAATCCAGTTCACTGTGCTCTCACTTACTCCTCATGTCCCTCAGGTCAGGATGTGCCCACGCACACGCACCCTTGGAGCCTAGCACCCTAACAGTGAACTCAGTTGTTGGAATGAGGTGGAGAGTGGACCACATTTCCTCGTTGCTTCCTCTATCTGTACCCTGAGGCCCGGGGAACCTATGACTTTCACCAAGGACACCTGGGGGGAGCATTGGATCTTGGAAGGCATCCCATTCATCAGTAATTCATTCAGAAATATTGACTGGCCATTGAAGTGAGTCAGACAGGGCGGGTCCTGGGAGACACGGCACAGACACAACACAAGCGAGGATCCCACGTGGATGGAATTTCTATTCCAGTGCAGAGCCGTTCACGCCTTGATGTCGGTCATGGACGGGGCCCCGCAGAAGGCTTGCCGTACAACGGGTGATGGCTGGCCTGTCCTCTCTTCTTCTCCTTCCTTAGATTTTCATTTCCTAAAGGACACCTGTGTCTGTTGGTTGGTTTGAATGAATAACGAAAGCTCTCTTAGCATTCCGCAGCGACCTTTGGGTGAGTTAATAGGAATCTATTGAAAGCCTCCTGTCTGCCGTGGCTCAGTAGGAAGGACCAGGATAACTGATGCTCTCCGGACCAGCTGATGCTTCTTTTTGTACCGAGTGCGTGTGTGTGTGTGCATATGTGCGTGCGTGTGTGTGTGTGTGTGTGTGTGTGTGTGTTGTTCATCTCCCTTGCCGGTTGGTTGCACCGAATTCCCATTAGAATCTTCCTCCGGGTGGCGTTACTAATAGGTCAGTGAATTGAATAAGTTTTCCTTGACCCACTTCTCGATTCATTAGGGCAGAGCAGGGCGAGTGCACTGTTAGGGCCCACTCACGGCGTTTGGGAGGTTTTCCACGATCCTCTTGAAATGACTGGTTCAGGAAATTGCAGCTAGAGATTGGAGAGGAACAAGAACGCTTTCGCTGGCCACGCTCAGAGCAAAGCCGAAAAATACAATATCTAAATCACGAGAAACACAAGAGACTCTTTCAGTAAAAACCCGTTCAAGCCAAACTCCACACTCAACAGGGGAACAAATCCTGATTTGCCTGCCAAGGGCTGCGGTTTTATTTTCACAGCCTTTCTCCCTCACAAAGTTAGGGGAGAAAATGAGAGGTTCCTCCGTCGCGCTAATACGTCCTCGTCTCGTTGCTATCGATTGGTTATTTGCAAATGTGAGCATCAGTAGATGTCTGGGATGGAAACTGAAGCTGTGTTTTGAAATTGAGAGTGGATTAAGTCTCATAATCCTCTCTGTTTCCTGCAAAAAGATGCTGGGTGTGTAGTGAGACTCCCTTCAAATCGTTTCGGAAATATTCCTGTTGCCATAGCAGCCAGAGCCGCTGATGGAATTTAGATACAAAGCTCTCAGGAAGGAGGTTGGCCAAGAAGTCTTTGGACAGTTGGCTTTCTCATCGCTCACCTTCACGATTTTCTTTGCCGGTAAGTCCTCTGCATTTATTCTAGCAGCTGAGATAGCGGTATTTTCTGAGCTAAAAAATACGGACCCATCATTTAAGTAACACACCTGGCATGGTCATTGTGGTAACTGGGTAGAATAACTCAAACACTTAACTTGCCTGGAAAACAGGGAAACTATTAACAAGCCAGGAGGGTCAGAGGTTAGAAAGGAACATTCTGGAACTGTATTAGCTCCGGTGGGTTAGCCCTCAGTTCTTTCTTTTTTGACTCTTTTTAATATGTGTGTGTGTGTGTGTGTGTGTGTGTGTGTGTGTGTATGATTGATTTTAGAGAGGAAGGGGGGGGGAGAGAAACATCAATGATGAGAATCATTGATCTGCTGCCTCCTGAATGCCCCCTACTGGAGATCGAGCCCGCAACCTGGGCATGTGCCCTTGACCGGAATAAAACCTGTGACCACTTGGTTCCTGGGTCAATGCTCAACTGCTGAGCCACACTGCTGGGCTTGTATTTCTCTCTCTCTCTCTCTTTTTTCATCCTCACCTGGGGATGTGTTTACTGGCTATAGAGAGAGAGAGAAAGGGAGAGAAGACTCCATCAGGGAATGTATGGAAAACCCTGATTTCGTTGGGAGGAGTGAGATAGGGAAGGTGTCCCTGAGGTGAGCTGTTTAAGCTGCGGCTGAAAGAACTGGTAGGTGTCAATGAGGCCAACCCTACTGGGACTCACTGATTTTATTTCAACTTTTCAGACATAATGTAAACTCCCTCATCAAGGACTCCTGACCCTCTCCGAGTTTGTAATTAATTCTTTTTGTGATTAGACATTTAATATCGGTCTTCCCTAGCGATCCTCAATCAGGAGGTGACATTTTTTTTTTTTTGTCATCTGGACTTGAATGACTTTGAATTATTTTGCGAGCGCTCTCCTATGTCCCATTGGATGCGGTCCAACCAACTTTTCCTTGGAGGGGAGCGAATTTATTTCAATTAATGGGCTGGTGGCAGGCCCAGTGGGAAATGAATGAGAGAGACTTGACTTGAAGAATTTTCGGTGCTGCTCCCGTTCCCTTCAATACATGATTTTGGTGGTTTTTCTGGTTGACCTTTTCCCCAAACTATTAATAGATTGCTTTGCCATTTACAGTGATAGCACACCTGTGTTTCAGTGCTTGCTTCCGGTCTAGTGGTAATTAAACTTTGCAACGCGTTAGAATTCTCCCTTCCCCATCTCCTTGGGCACCTTCAGGCTGTGGTGGGCGCCACTTCGGCCACTTGGGTGTTACTTTCTCTGACGCTGTTCATTATAAAGGACCGCCGTCACCCTCTCTCGCAGGCGTAGGACACATTCCAAATGCTGCAACTCCCTAAATCCAGATTACGGAGGGACTTGAAGATTTATGAAATCAAGCTATTGATCATTTACTACCGTAATTGTTCCCATGTCAAGAATTTAGCCCTAACGTTGATAGACCCACAGTAGCTCAAGCTTTATGATGTAGTTCTTCCCAGGATTGGCCAATTACCCTGGTGGCATTTCACCTGGAGGGAATACCCCTGGTCACAGGGTCCCTGTTGTTGGCTAATGAATTTCTAAATTTCTAAAGAGAGGTCTTGAGGATGGCAGAGTTTGTTACTGATGTTTTTTTCTCCCAGTTAGCGCTGAATAATCAAAGCTAGATTTAAAGAAAGCGGATTGGTTATATATGTCTTGACCTCATTACAATAATGCACATCTTCTCGCTCCATTTGGTAGGGCATTCTTGTAGCATCTCTGAATTTAATCCATTCACTTGACTCATTTTAGCTTAGTTCTAAAGTGGTGCTGCTATCCTCCTGCGATTATTTCTCACAGTTTAGATGTCCTTCCCATCGCTCCTTCTACAAATTTATCCCATAAGCATCCACTGAGCGCGTTCTATGGGCCAGACACTGACTTACTAGTAGGTTCTGAGGACACAGCAGCCAATCAAAGATGCAATGATCACTTTCTTATTGGAATTCACATTCTAATGGGGTGAGACGTTGACTAAGAGAAATAAGTAAAATAGACAGCATTTTCATTGGTGATGAATGCCATAGGGGAAAATAAAAGCAAAAAATAGGGTGTTGGAGGGCCAATCTATATATATATATATATATAAAAGCCTAAGAGATCGAATGACCAAATGACCAGTTGACCGGTCGCTGTGACACACACTGACCACCAGGGGGCAGACGCTCGATGCAGGAGCTGCCCCGTGGTGGTCAGTGTGCTCCCACAGTCAACCTCCCACAGTTCCCCCTCCTCCCATCCTCCTCCATCCGGCCCCGATCAGCCCCAATCGCTGGCCAGGTCGAGTGACCCCACCCATGCATGAATTCACGCACCAGGCCTCTAGTTGAGATTTTAAATCAGCTGGCCAGGGGAAGACCTGACTGAGAAGCGAACCTTTGAATACAGATGTAAAGGGAGCGAGAAAGGTGCTGTCAGGGGGTAAGTGTCCAAACAGAAGGAGCAACAAGAGGGAAATTTCTGGAGAGAAAAGATGCCTGGCAGGGTCAGGGGACACGGAGGCCAGAGGGGCCAAGTGGAGGGACCAGCAGGCAGAGGAAGAGGAGGAGGAAGAGGATGAGGTCAGATTCGTAACAGGGCCTTCTGGGGCTGTGTGGGCTGCCTGAGGACACATAAGGAACAGGAAAAAAAAGAGAGAGAGAAATAGACTTGTTTATTCAAATGGCTTTTCTGCTGGAGCCTGAAAATTCACCATGAGATTCATTTTCATTCAGTGCCTTCCATTTTAAAGATGCAAATATTCACAGGCCAGGTAGGAAATTGTGAGTCTCTTGGGAGAAAGGGACCATTATAATGCCTCCGTTTTTTTCTTCAAAAACACTTTTTATCGGAGGAGGTGCTCAATAAACACTGATTGTCCGCACATTCACGAAGCAGAAATGAAGCAACAAAGGAGAAGGCTCGGCGTGATTCATAGCGTTGCTTGAGTATGCAAATCTCACCTAATTGCCAGAATTGCTTCTGAAACCCATTTAGCCAAATGAAACAGGGAATTGAGAATTGGAAATAAAATTAGCACTTCCCGGCCATTTCTTAACTCTGTGGTGAGAACAATACTTGTCATTTTGGCCAGAAAGATATATCTGTACCTGCGAATAGAATCGTATTAACCTTGCAGGCTTCATCAAGAGCTAAATGTGCCCCTGGCAAGTATTACCCCAAGGTAATTGTGTTTAGGCTAACGCTTTTTATAGATTCTGCTTGAGGTCCCCAGCGTCTTCTGTGCTCTGATCCCTTCTGAGCTGATCTTAAAGGCACTGTAATCGTTTCCGAGTTCTTTAGGACAAATCTCACTGTGACCTCTGAGTTCCTTCTACCAACAGGAGGTTAGGACATCACAAAAGCTCCAAATGGGGGAAGGCCATACGCATAATTGGATCCCCTCAGTCTCTCACATACAACCTCATCACTGTTTCCTGGCCATTAGTTAGTATGGGGCATTTGCATCGTAATTTAACCCACGCAGTACTTACTAGATTCAGTAAAAGTTTCAAATGACCGTCTCCATTTGGATTATTGGTACACACACACACATATCCTATATAATAAAAACCCAGCGACCAAACAATGGAACGACCAGAATGACCGGACAACCAGTCGCTATGTCGTCCACTGACCACCAGGGGGCAGACGCTCAGTGCAGGAGCTGCCCCCTGGTGGTCAGTGTGCTTCCACAGTGGGAGCGCCGCTCGGCTGACCGGAATGAGCAGCTGCTCCCACAGTGGGCCGATCCCCGCAGGCCACGCCCCCCACCAGTGCACAAATCCTGTGCACCGGGTCTCTAGAATATATATATGCACAAATGGCATATGTATATGCTTTAAAATAAAACTATATTCACCCTGTTTCTGAAGTTTCTACCGAGGGCCTAGAAAATGTTAGGTGTGCCACAAGTAAATATGAGTTGAATGAACGAACGAACGAATGAATGAATGAGCGTTTCAGACATGAACCTTAGTCCCACACCGTGTGGAACAGTGCAGAAGACCGCCCACATGCTCTGTACTGAGGGAAGATCCCGTGCAGGCAAAACAGCCATGATTCTATAGGAGAAAGTTCCGGAAACGAATGAGTGGGCAGCAGCGACCAAGTACTGCATGGAGCTTTTACATGAAAGGAAAAGGGATGGAAGGATCCATCCAATTACGAGCCAAGGTGATGCCGATAAAAGCCACTTCCAAAAATCAGATGATGGAGTCCGTGTGTGGTCCCGACAACACCCACTCCCCAGTCCTCGGGGGTTAGCGCGCAGGTGTAACGAGGCGCTTCCAGTTATTTTGAAAATCACGGAGACCTGGCGCGATACCGGCGCTCTGAAGCTGCAAAATAATTTTTACAAAAGGTGGGTAACAGTCTTCCAGATTTAGTCATTATCCACAGAGCAGCAACAGGATTAAAACGAGGCAAGGGCACCAGGATGGCAAATGGCCTGGGTCTCTCAGATCCCAAGTCGCGAATTCTGAAGTTTGTCCCGACTCACAATTCCCTGCGAGCTCTCCGCAAAATCCCCCCCACATCAGCTCTATTTCAGCCTCTGGGAACTCTGTGTGTGTGTGTGTGTGTGTGTGTGTGTGTGTGTGTGTGTGTGTGTTGGAAACCGGCCTCTCTCGTACACTGACAGGCAGGGCGGAAAAAGAGGGAGCTAAATATATATATTGCTCCAGTTCAGTGCCTCCGATCAGGGTGACCTGATGCTCATATTTGATCTCATGATTCCATCCAAGTAATGGAAGTTCCGTCGTTTCCCCGAGACTCGGTGTCCATCCCAGGGTTCCACTGACTGGTCTATTCTTGCCTCCCTGTGCCCCAGTCCCCGCCTTGTGGCTGGTCCAAGTCCACTCTTTCTTTTGCTTGTCCAACTCATGCAAACCCGTCGCCAACCCCAGCCCTCTCGCACTGACTGTGTCCCTCTGAGACCAGATGCTGATCTCCTAGGCCCGCCTCTGGCTCCACCTCCTACGGCCCTGCCCCCACTGAAACCCTGTCTGCATCGTCTTGACCTCTGCTGCCTTCCCCTCTCCTGGACGCCTGCTACCGCACTGCCTTCTGGCTACTCAGAATCCACCGAGTGCTTTAACTTTGCCCATCACAGGCCGGTTTTGACTGCCTTCTTTTCGCCCCAGGGGTGAGGGGGAGAGTCCCCCATCTTAGGGTTGTAGATATGCTGTGTACACACAGCATCTGGCACTGGTTGGATGAGACCCAAAGCCGTTTAGTTAGCAGGTTCACTCCCAGCCCAGGGGAGACACTGCGCCAGGCAGAGCCATGGGAGGCGGCACGTGGGAGCAGCATGAATGAGGAGGGCACGTGGGAGGCAGCCCCTGTCATAGCAAGAGCTTAGGGTGAGCCCTGGTTCTTGTGTGTGGGGGGGTGAGCGCCTTGCCGGGGTAATTCATGGGCTGGCAGGGAACCGAGCCCACTACTCGGGGGTGAGCAGGAGCCGCTTGGTGAGGAGGGCCCTTTAACGAGGGGACCTCATCGGTGGGAGCGCCATGGGGAGGGGAGCTTGTAAAGGGTGTCCCAAAATACATGCAAGAAGTAATTTGGATAGAAAACACAGGTTTATAATTAAAAGTTGTAAATTTTTTATTCATAAAGTATACAGTATAGGGTTATGTATGGAATAGCACATCGGGTCAATGGCCTCCACGGCTTTGCTGGTCTTCATTGGTCTTCCTTGTCCCTGCTCCTGGGCCATCACTGGTACTTGGTGATGCTTATCAAATTGAAGGGATTGAAATCAAAGGGCCACAGATATTAGAATATGATTCAATAAACCAAGTAAAATCAGGCTTTTATTTGTTGTTGTTAATGCTCACGCAAAATTCAAATCTTGAGTGAATTTTGGGACACACTTTAGTTAGGACATTCCGGACCCTTGTATTTCCCAGATGTCAAGACACGCATAATATTGGGCCTTAATTTCAGGGTCCTTCCTCTAGTTGTGTGCTTACGTCACTCTACCCTTTCCTGCCCCAACCGCGGCGTTTAGCTTTCCATCTCTGGTGGCATCATGAGAGGAAGGCAACTCACATGGAGCTGGTTAGGGTTGGGAAGTAGTATAGCTTGATGGAGACATCAAGATTGTCTACTGGAATCACTTCATTTCATCGCCGAGGGATTGAGCTTGGCCTGCTGTGATCATGGTCATATATGTTAGCTGTGACCAGGAGGCGTATTCGCAAAGGATGACTGGCCATCATTAAAAATGATCCATCAATAAATAGAATGAATGTCATACTATTTTTAAATATTTGTTTATTGATTTTTAGAGAGAGAGGAAGGAGGAGAGAGAGAGAGAGAGAGAGAGAGAGAGAGGGAAAGAGAGAGAGGAAACTCGATGTGAGAGGGAAACATCGATTGGCTGCCTCTTGCATGTCCCTACCAGTGATCCAGCCCCAACCCGGGCATGTGCCCTGACCAGCAGTCAGGCCTGCAACGTTTTGGTGCCCGGGACGACATCAACCAACTGAGCTACACAAGCCAGGGCAATGCCATCGTTTTTTAAAATATTATTTTATTGATTTCAGAGAGGAAGGGAGAGAGAGAGAGAAACATCAGTGATGAGAGAGAACCCTTGATTGGCTGCCTCCTGCACGCACCACTAGTTCAGATCAGCGTGGTCTCCTCTGTCCACTGTGCCCTTGAAAGACACCGACAGATGGCCAGCGATGCTCTACCTTGTGTTCTCGCAAAAGGGACAGAGAAGTGCCAGGGACCAGCTGTGGGGTTTCGCCCGCTCCGCTATGCCCGTGTTCTCTGGAGCCATTCCAGGGCGAGCGATAACTCCCTGTCGTGGTCGCTGTGCGCTTCCCAGACTCAGGGCTGCTGACCGGAAGCAGTTGGAGGAGTTGCATGACATGTACCCCATATCAGACGTTGATATTTTCTTTTATTTTTTTTTTAATAGATTTTTATTGATTTCAGAGAGGAAGGGAGAGGGAGAGAGAGAGATAGAAACATCAATGATGAGAGAGACCTATTGATTGGCTGCCTCCTGCACGCCCCACACTGGGGATCCAGCCCACAACCCAGACATGTGCCCTGACCAGGAATCAAAACTGTGACCTCCTGGTTCCTAGGTCGACGCTCAACCACTGAGCCACGCCGTTCAGGCAGATGTTGACACTTTGAATGAATGAGATAAAGGTTGTGATGTATTGGTTTTCTCCGTGAAATGGGAACGAAAGCAGAGGCTGCCTGTAGTCATGATTCTCTTGAAGAACTGTAGTATCTCTGTTTAGAAATTGAGCCATAAAATGCGGGGAGGTACCAGGTGGGAATAACTGACCTACAAATTCTAAACTCCAGGATCTTGTAATTACGTTGTGACAACCACAGCGACAGTTCTGAACTGCTGGTGCGGAGGTTAAGCTCATTTGTGGTTTTGTTTCGTGATATTTTGCTGCAAAGCTTACCCAGGGTTCTCTATTCCCACGGGGCTGTGCATTGGGGACAGGTTAAAAAAAACCTCTCTCTCTCGACTTACTGAGGTTACTTCCAATACCCATGAACTTCGGGCCGCTTTTGCATTGAAAGGGATTACTGTATTGGGCATGTTTTTATATATGTGTGTGTATGTGTGTGTGTGTGTGTGTGTATTATTGATTTCAGAGAGGAAGGGAGAGGGAAAGAGAGATAGAAATATCAATGATGAGAGAGAATCATTGATTGGCCGCCTCCTGCACGCCCCCCACTGGAGATTGAGCCCACAACCCAAGCATGTGCCCTGACCAGGAATCAAACCTGGGACCCTTCAGTCTGCAGGCCGACACTCTATCCACTGAGCCAAACAGGCCAGGGCGGGCATGTTTTTATGAGGCTAAAATATTAACTGATTTGAGTGACGGTATGATTCTTGGAGATATTCATCCAGCAGCCATGGGATGCCTGGGTCTCCAGCAGCTGGAAAGGGATCCTAAATGTTTTAAGAATGATAACAGCGGGAACCTTAGCCACGGACACATGTCTGTTCTGTAGCCCCCGCAGGAGCCACGCCACCTGGGCCACCGAATTTCTTTACAGGTTTCTGGGTAAGAGCTTCTATACGAACTAAGAACGCACTGTGTGGGACCTGATGCCCGATTATTGAACTACACGAAGTGATGGTTCTCTGAGAAAGAAAACTCGGTGCATGGTGCAGGAGAGAGCTGGCTCAGGCGCAAGCTGAGTTATTGGGAACTCGGGGCTCTGCCGCTCGTCATGAGCTGCCATCATCTGTTCCAGTTGCTTTGAGAGTCATTAAGAATGAAGGTCTGGCTGGCCAGTGTGGCTCAGTGGTTGAGTGTCGACCTAGGAACCAGGAGGTCACGGTTCAATTCCCAGTCAGGGCACGTGCCCGGATTGCAGGCTCCATCCCCAGTGTGGGGCGTGCAGGAGGCAGCCGATCCATGATTCTCTCTCATCATTGATGTTTCTATCTCTCTCTCCCTCTCCCTTCCTCTCTGAAATCAATTTTAAAAAAAGACGGCTTTGGTGTCATCTTATTTATTTCTTTAATATGATTGTTTTAAAGAAAGAGGGGATACATAGATATGAGAGTCTCAATCAGAAACACACGGAGAGCCAGGAGTAAGTGTTAGGGATGCAAAGATGAGTCCCTGCCTTCGACATGAGCGGAGGAGACACACATGAAAGTGACAAAAACACAGAATCGCTCATTCCTCCAAGGACCTTCGAGGTAGCCAGGGGGCTCGGCCTCCTCATTCTCTGAACTTCCTCCTGCTGCCAGCGTGTCTCGGGGTGAACATTCCTCTCGGGCAATAGAGTTTTATATTTACTCCCTGACACATGACAGGCACCATCTGACAGGTGTACAAACACTCCCGAGTAGCCATTTGTCAAAACGACTGTTTCTATGAAGGCCCGTGCTCTCTCCCAGGTAGAGGTGGTTCCTGCAGGAGAGAGGCCGGGAACAGTGGGCGAGGCTGGGGAGGAAGGCCTAGCCTCCTTGGTCTTCCCTGCTAGATTTTCCCAAACAGCAGCTTTTTTGCATTTTAAAGTGCTTTAGCTCTAACTGGTTTGGCTCAGTGCGTAGAGCGTTGGCCAGAGGAGTGAAGGGTCCTGGGTTTGATTCCGATCTAGGGCACGTACCTTGGTTGCGGGCTCGATCCCTGGCCAGATTGGGGCGCATGCAGGAGGCAACCAATCAATATGTCCCTCTCACATTGATGTTTCTCTCTGTCTCTCCCCTTCCCTTCCCTCCCCCCCCCTCTCAAAAAAAAGGAAAAATATTCTCACGTGAGGATTAACAGGATAAAAAAAATAATCATAGCAATAAAAACGTTTAAAAAATACAGTGCTTTGGTTACTTTGTAGGAGGTGGGGTACAAAATTATTAAAATACTCTTGGTGACTAGTTAGGAATTATTTAGGACAGCGTTTCGCAGTTTGTAGGTCAAAAGTAGAAAGTGTCAAATAAAGGATTAACTACACAGTTTTAAGAGAAAAAGAACTGTGCTTGTGATGGACTGAATGCCTGTGTCCCCCAAATGTATACGTCGTAACCCTGATCCCCAATGGGATGGTGTTGGGAGTTGGAGCCTTGGGGAGGTGACTAGGTCATGAGGGTGGAGTCCTCACGGAGGGTATGAGTGCCCTTATAAAGGAGACCCCACGGAGTTCCCTCGTCTTTTCTGCCAGGTGAGGAACTGCCTGGTTCTCACCCCGACACTGAATCTGCTGTTGCCTTGCAGTTCCAGCCTCTAAAACCGTGAGAAATAAACTTCCATCGTTTCCTCACAAGTAATGTTCACACACACACACACACACACACACACACCCCTTCATATGTGTACTGTGTGTGACCATGTTTAAAGAACTTGCTCTCGACTCCATCACACTCTTCTCTTTCACAGTTTAATAGGATAGGAGGTCTTTATTGTCTATGACCAACGTGTTTATAAACTAGAAATATAAAATAAATTAAAAAATAAACATCAGCCTGGCCGGTGTGGTTCAGTGATTGAGAGTCAACCTATGAACCAGAAGGTCATAGTTCTATTCCAGGTCAGGGCACGTGCCTGGGTTGTGGGCTCGATCTCCAGTGGGGGGGCGTGCAGGAGGCAGCCGATCAGTGGTTCTGTGTCATCATGGATGCTTCTATCTCTTTCTACCTCTCCCTTCCTCTCTGAAATCAATAAAAATATATTAAAAAAGAAATATACTATGCATGTGATGGGTGTTCTTACTTACGGTCAAATGACAAGGTATTCACAAGAGAAATTAGCATCGCTGAGAAGTTTAACTGAGTCATTCGAAATCCATAAATTTGCTTCATAGCTAACTACACACCGAGGGAAAATAAAAGCCTTGAATTGTGAAATTGCATCTTATGTAATATTTCTGAATACATTTCACTCTGGGTTAGTTTCCGCAGTAAGAGACAAGGTGACTGCTTCCCTCTGAGGGTTTCAGTGTGTGTGTGTTCCCGCTCCGGCCAGCGTGCTTCGTGGCAGTGATGCGTCCAGTTACGTTTCTAAAATGCCAGCCATTATAAAATATAAAAGCCAGGGACAGTCGTTGTCTTGGGGTTCTGTCTCCGTCTCCCCTTTCCCACAGCAGCTCGATGCGGAGGGCAGATCAAGGTGCCTGGCTTCCTTCTCAAGAAGCTGGAGGCTGCCCCACTGGCGTGGCTCAGTGGTTGAGTGTTGACCTATGAACCAGGTCGAAGTTCTATTCCTGCTCAGGGCACATGCCTGGGTTGAGAGCTGGATCCCCCGTGTGGGGTGTGCAAGAAGCAGCTGATCAATGACTCTCTCTCATCATTGATGTTTCTCTCTCTCTCTCTCTCTCTCTCTCTCTCGTTCTCTCTCTCTCTTTCCCCCCCTCCTTCTCCCTCTCCTTCTCCATCTCCCTTCTTCTCTGAAATCAATAAAATCTTTAAAATAAAAAGAAGCTGGGGGCTCCCAGAGGCTTCCTCCACTGCACGGTTCCCCTCTCTCGCAGAGGCAGGATCCGAATTCACAGCTGCCCATCAGCCCTTTTGTCCTTGGACTTGACATCCTGAGCGATGTATCCGTTGGGATGCGTTGTGGCAGAAAGCAGGAAATGAGGCGGCTCATCGTGGCTTAAGCAGTAAATATATGATTTCACACCAGGAGAGACCTGGAGGGAGATGGTGGACGGGGCAGGGCCCATTGGCTCAGTATCGTTATAGGAGGCCCGGGCGCTTTCCTGTCCCTCCAGCTGGCCTCCCAGGGCTGCCTTCTGGTCCTCTGGTTTGTCATCTCCCGGTCCCTGACTGCAGACTGTGCATAGTCACTGTAGATTCCCACAGGCACACCAGAGCATGGAAACACAGAAAGGGAAGCCCTGGCCGGTGTGGCTCAGTGGATAGATCATCAGCCTGCGGACCGAAGGGTCCCGGGTTCGATTCCGGTCAAGGGCACGTACCTCGGTGGCAGGCTCCTCCCTGGCCCGGGCCCTGGTCAGGGCAGATGCAGGAGGCAACCCATCAATGTGTTTCTTTCACATCGATGTCTCTGTCTTTCCCTCTCTCTTCCACTCTCTCTAAAAATCAATGGAAAAACATCCTCAGGTGAGGATTAATAATATCAAACAACCCCCCCAAAACACCAAACAAACAAAACCAACCCAAACCAGAAAGTGAAGGTGAACCAAGAAGCCAGAAAACGCTTTCAGAAAGCAAGTATTTCTCGGAGCACCCACAGAGCTTCCCCTTCTGTCTTCTTTTCCTGCATCGATTTAAGAGACGTGGGGGCAGTGGGTCCCTGGCATTCTCAGCCACAATCCTGGGAAGCAGCTTCAGTCACAAGGAAGGGAGGGATGGGCAAAGCATATACACACCGTCTTCCACACTGAGCATGGCTACCGAGCAGTGAGCATTGCTGGAGTGTTTCCATTCATTCCATTGGCCACACCACCATGGGCCCCGGAGCTGCTATCGCCATGGGAACCTTCTGGAGCCGCCCACTTCCTGCCTGTCTCCAGTTTGGGATCTTGCACATTCCCAGGCTTAAAAGTCCTTTCCCTTTTTCGCCTCAGTTAGCCAGTTTGCACTTCACAACCCAAGGAACCCCGGCGGATTGAGAAAAGCACCGAGTTTGCGGTCGGAGCGTCTGGGTGCTGCCACCAGCTCCGTCGCTCGGGGTTGGTGTGACCCGACGTCGGTCCCGCTGCCTCGCCGGACCCCAGCTTTTCATCGGTGGCATCAGCTTGTTTGACAGCTTGCCTGCTATTGTCACCAACAGTTCTGATTTTCTGAGATCTATTATTATATTCAATTACAGGCCTTCTGTCTCTTGAATATCCATGAAATCATTGAATAAATTTGCTTATTTCTGCTACAGGGGAAAAAAAACAAACAGCTTATTAGCATCATGATGAATACATTAGAATAGAAATTAGATCTGAAAAGCCGAGAGGCTTCTGAAGGCCAAATTGAACACCTCAAATATTAGGGTTTTGGTGCCGCTGGGAATGGACTTGGTAACTCTGTGGTGCAGCCTAGGATTAGATCTTAGCCTTCCATCATATAAAAATTAACATAAAATGGATCATATAATCCTGTATAATAAAAGGCTAACATGCAAATTGTCCCCTTGACCAGGAGTTCGACCAGGGGTTGGGGCCCGACAGCCAACTGCCCATGGCCTCTCCCCTGGCTGGCCCTGCCCCTGATTGGCCCCCCTCCCTGATCAGGGGCGGGGCCAGCCGGCCAACCTCCCATGTCCCCTCCCCACAGCTGGCCCAAACCGATTGTCCCCAATCTGGGCAGCCCGGCCAGACCCCACCTGTGCACGAATTAGTGCACCAGGCCTCTAGTTAAATATAAGAGCTAAAATTATAAACCTTTAAAAAATACAACTGAAAATCTTTGTGATCTTGAGTTTGGCAAGTTTAACTGAGTTCTTGGACATAACACCAAAAGCACAACCCCTGAAAGAAAAATTGATAAATTGGATTTTTAAAAAAAACACAAAACTCTTCTTCAAAAGACATCATTAAAAAACTGAAAAGACAAGCCACGGCCCGAGAGAAAAGATGTGCAAATCATTTCCCTAATAAAGACATGGATTCAGAATATATAGAGAAATTGTACAAGTAAATAATGAGGCACTTCATTTAAAAAATGAGGAAAGAGCTGAATAGAAATGTCATGAAAGACCAGACATGATATGAATAGCCACTGAGGCCGTGGAAAGATGCTCAGCATCATTGATCATTAGGAATTGAACATTAAAACTTCCATGGGATACCATTCCTCACCCACCGGGATGGCCATTTTAAAAAAGAGAGACAGAACCAGTGTTAGTGAGAGTGACGAGAAAATCAAAACCTGGGAACGTCCAATAATTCAACCACTTTGGAAAAGTTTGTCATTTTTTTTTAAATTGTTTTATTGCTTAAAGTATTACAAAGGGTATTACATATGTCTCCTTTTTTCCCCCGCCCTTGACAATCCCCTGGCCTCCCCTACCCCTCAGTGTCTTATGTCCATTGGTTATGCTTATATGCATGCGTATAAGTCCTTCGGTTGCTCTCTTACACCCCCCCCCCTTCTGCCCCCCTACTCTCCCCGGGGCATTTTCTTGAAAAGTTAAATATGAACTACAATGCAGCTAAACAATTTCATTTTTTGAGTGTTTTTTGTTTGTTTGTTTTTTAAATATATTTTTATTGATTTCAGAGAGGAAGGGAGAGGGAGGGAGAGAAACATCAATGATGAGAGAGACTCATTGATTGGCTGCCTTCTGCACGCCCCCTAGTGGGGATTGAACTCACAACCCGGGCATGTGCCCTTGACTGGAATCGAACCTGGGACCCTTCAGTCCACAGGCCAACGCTTTGTCCACTGAGCCAAATCAGCCAAGGCCAACTAAACAACTTTACACTGAGCTATTTACCCAAGTGAATTGCAAATATATATCCACACAAAAATATGTGCCCATCAGCAGAATGATTCAGAGTAGCCAGGGTGGCAGGTGCGCTTGTAGGTGGGGAGGAGGTGGGTCTGGTGATGGAGACGGGTTCTCTGGCTCACCCCACTGGGTCTGCTGACCTCACTGTGGTCTGGGAAGGAGAAAACAGATTTGTGGGCCTAGAGGGGCACCGTAGTGACCATGGGCGAGCATAAATTCTTACGTCCTATCTTTTCAAATGTTCCCTCTGCTCATGCATACTTTTATTTGTTCTTAGTATCCTCTCTCCGGATTCCCTTGGTGACTAGTCTAGAAGCCACTACTCCTTAAAGTTTTCTTTTTTCTAATCCTCACTGGAGGATATTTTTCCATTGAGTTTTAGAGAGAGTGGAAGAGAGAGAGGGGAGGAGAGACACAGAGAGAGAAACACTGATGTGAGAGAGGCACCTATGTTGGTTGCCTCCCACACGCGCCTGGACCGGGGTCAGGGTTGAGATTGCAACTGAGGTACATGCCCTTGACCGGAATCCAACCCGGGACCCTTCATGGCATCTTAATTTTTTTACGTTTTCCTCTAAAGGGTCAAACTTTCTCAAGTTGTCTTTGTTGGAACTCAATCTGAGATGGCTTCTATGTTATTAATTATTCTAGCAATTCATTATTCTAATTGTTTATTAATTCTTCTGGCCCCTGAGGCCGGACAGGGAAGACTCTGCCAATATGTTTGCGTTTCATAAAGCAAAAAAGCATCTATTTATTTATCCCATTTGAGGACATAAAAAATAATAGGCAAGTTGATGAAAATTAATAGTACCCCCTTCAGTTCTAATAAAAAATTCATTCATTACCATAATATCTTTATAGATATGAAGTGTCTTTCTGTTAACGATTTTGTAGAATTCCAGCGAAAGAATCACACTTTCGTTTCATACTAACCTTGGAGCTAGTTGGGGACAAAAAACAAAGCAGCTGCATCAGGTGACTGTGGTGCAGACCAAGACCGACAGCTTCCAGGGGTGGACGTCTAAGGGGAATCATAAAATGTGATCTAATTTCATAAATAATAAAGTGATGGAAGAAAGAAACATGGAAAGGAGAAATAATTTCTTTTAAAAAATATATTTCTACTGATTTCAGAGAGGAAGGTAGAGAAAGAGAGAGAGAGAGAGAGAGAGAGAGAGAGAGAGAGAGAGAGAGAAACAGCAATGATGAGAATCATGGACCGGCTGCCTCCTGCACGCCCCCTACTGGGGATCGAGCCCCAAACCTGACAGGGAATCAAACCGTGACCTCCTGGTTCATAGGTGGATGCTAAACCACTGAGCTGTGCCAGCCGGGTGAGAGAAATAATTTCTCCCAGAATATAAAGAAGTGAAAATTAGCAAGAACCGATCATGTTTGCATAATAAGTTACTTTATATAGAGGGGGGTTGGAGAACAGTGAATTCAAATTATGTGCGAATCTGATGGAGCGATTTCCTTCCAAACCCAAGGACAACTAACTTTGAAGGAATCAGAAAAAAAAAAAAATAACATTTGACCCTATGTCTTTATTAAACATAATTTCATTAGACCTAATGATTCAGAAAGTGTCCACTCAGAGGACAGGCCGCGAGTCAGCGGTGGGCCCATAGTTTGATGGCTCTATGACAGGCCCAGAAATTTGTTTCTAGAAAAGTGAGTTTTTGTGCCCCCCCAAATTAGGTGTGTTTTCCCTCTAGCTGGATTCATTTCCGGTGGGAATTTCCAAGAATGACGAGGCAAGGCCTTCAGGTGGAACGCCAGCCTAATATTAGAGAGACATGAAGGTTCAGTGAGAAGAACCTTGACCGTGGCTGGCTGGAAGTCATTGGCTTTGTCAAGTGATGAAGACTGATTGTCTTAGAGCTAAAATTCTACGTCTCGAGCAGCAGCCCTTCCCACTGACTTGTAGAGGTCATCTGTTTCCTGTAACTGGTCCACAGCAATGTCTTCTAGAACCGTGGTCGGCAAACCTCGGCTCACGAGCCACATGCGGCTCTTTGGCCCCTTGAGTGTGGCTCTTCCACAAAATACCACGTGCGGGCGTGCACGTACAGTGCGATTGAAACTTTGTGGCCCGTGCGCCGAAGTCGGTATTTTGTGGAAGAGCCACACTCAAGGGGCCAAAGAGCCGAGTGTGGCTCGCGAGCTGCGGTTTGCCGAGCCGCAGTTTGCCGACCACTGTTCTAGAACAATGAGTTCCTAGCATTTCAAGAGAGGAAGCCACACCATTGCTATTCTCTCTGTTCATCGCCTTGATCTTCATCGATACGGTTCATGACTACCCCCAGGATTGGAGGATATACATTGGCAGGACTGGCTTGGCAGTGGTTGGGATTATTTTCCAGAACTTTCTCCCGCGCTCTCCCTGCCACGGTGATGGCAGGGTTCCGAGACCAGCCAGGTTCAATTCTGGTCACAGACCAGCACGATGCATGTTTCCCCGTGGAGGCGGCGAGAAGTGGCCTGCCACCCGGGGAGAAGAAAGCTCTTTAAATATTTTATGAAACTATCTCTGGCGGACTCCCATTTCTGTCTCTTCAAATATTTAGAGCAGATCAGTGATCTCCGGGAGGCCGTGTCGAGGGCTTTCAGCCAGTGCGTGGCCACGGACAGATGGCGTGGGACGCCTGTCGTGCAGAGGGCGTCTGACCTCTCCGTGGGGGCGGGTGGATGTGGAGGCTGCACGCGTGAGGCCTCTTGATTAGAACACAGCTGGTGGCTGCCAGGAATCCCAAGGTCAGAGAAGAGGGTTGGAGATGTCACTATTGTGGGAAGTTCTCCATCGTCTGCTTCCTACGTTAATTTCCTCCCACACGTGCTGGCTGCAATGTGCCTGACTGTAGCTACAGCCTGTGAGGGCAAGGCCTGGACGGGGAGTCTGCAGACCACCTGTCTGGCTTTATCGGTGCGTGGGGGTGGGGGTAGCAAAGGGCCATGGTACTGGGGTGCTACCTAAGGACCAAGCGTGGCGTGTTCCGAGCGGTGTATTAAAAATCCATACTTAGTGGGGATTGGTTTTCCTTTTATCTTTTTAAACGTTTTATTCAGATCCCAGTTTAGACTTACGGAAAATTGCAGAAGCAGTACAGAACATTCCTATGTACCCCTGACACAGTTTCCCTTAATATCAGTATCTTATATATAATCATAGCTTAATAATGAACACCAGGAAATTAACATTCGTAGAATTCCAGTTGGCGTCATTTAAATCATAGTGGTTTTTTCCCACTATTGCCCCTTCTCTGTATTTTTTTCTATTTTAAATATAAGGACATGGAGGCATGAAGTAAATTTACCTAAGGATATAGTCAGCCCAGGTCTGATTCCACAGCATGTGGTCTTTTGCCTACAGTGAGCTTGATCTACTATTTGTTTATTTGTTTGTTTGTTTGGTTAATCCTCACCTGAAGATATTTTTCCATTGGTTTTTAGAGAGAGTGGAAGAGAGAGGGAAAGACAAAGAGAAACATTGATGTGAGAGAAACACATCGATGGGTTGCCTCTTGCACGAGCTCCAACCAGGGCCCAGGCCGGGGAGGAGCCTGCAACCCAGGTATATGCCCTTGACCGGAATTGAACCCGGGACCCATTGGTCACAGGTCGACACTCTATCCACTGAGCCACACCGGCCAGGGCGATCTACTCTTTCGAATGAGCTCTGGCCTCTGGGAATCTCCAGGAAATCGAAACTCTTTTCCTGCTTCTGCCTGTAACTACCCACCTTCATTCAAGTCCTTTTTCTCTGGCTTTCGGGGCCCCCCAGAAGAACTTTGATTGCTCTGATTGTATAATTCCGTTTATGATTCTCTGATCTAATTGGCTCAGCCTCCCTGCACCTTGGGCGTCTCATCTGTTCCAGGGGCCCGGTGCCAATGAGAACCCTCATAGAAACAAAACAAAGCGTTCGTCCCAGTAATTTATTTCTGTGTCAGCAGCCCCGCTAAGCCTGGTGGCTTCTATTTCTATTTACACTTTGATTACACTCACAGTTTCTATGAGTCAGGGCATGGTGGGCTGTCTTTTTCTTCTCCTTTATAAGGAACTAGAGGCCTGGTGCATGGAATTCGTGCAAGGGGCTCGGCCCTTGCAGCCCTGGCTACCTCGGCCGGTCCTTGCAGCCCCTCGCAGCCGGCTCTCACAGCCCTGGCTTCGTCCGAAAAGTCATCTGAATGGTCGTTCTGCTGTTCGGTCTAATTAGCATATTAGCTCTTTATTATATAGGATTTGTCACAATTGTAATGGAATAACTCAGGGTTGGTTATCTTTCACTTTTGTAGACTCTCCATGGTGGTCTGGCTAATACATCCTATTCCTCACGCCCAATGTGCTGCCTGCCACTGCTAGGGCTCCGGACACTTTCACTATGTGAATAAAGAAAGGATGTGTTCTCAACCCGTCGGGGGTGAGGAACGTCCGGCCCGAGGGCCATGTAAGGCCTGAGAAATCATTTGGTCTGACCCTGCGAAGGCATTAGGGCTGAGTTAATTAAATGTTTGACCAAATAGAGCAGGGTAATTTTTTAAAAAATATATTTTTATTGATTTCAGAGAGGAAGGGAGAAGGAGAGAGAGAGAGAGAGAAACATCAATGATGAGAGAATCATTGATCGGCCGCCTCCTGCACACCCCATACTGAAGATGGAGCCCACAATCCAGGCATGTGCCCTGACCAGGAATCGAACCATGACCTCCTGGTTCCTAGGTCGACGCTCAACCCCTGAGCCACGCCGGCCGGGCAATCGGTGCCCTCCTGACCAGGTGAAAACTTTCCGTGGCCTCCCGGCCCAAGTTTCAAGCGTTGTTGCCAATGTCCGCCCCCTTGACGAGGTTTCGAATACTTGGCCCAATGCATCAACTTCTTCCTCCCGCCACCGTCAAATGGCACCCTTTTCTCAGCGGCAGCAAAACAGAGCCGACTCCACAGGGAAGCTGCGACGGGGAAGCTGGCACCGGCTCCTGTTTGCATCTCGCCCGGGCTGAACTGTTGTCACTGTTGATGTCTGCACCTAACACGTCAGGAATAGCCGAGCTCAGGAAAGGATCCGTACGTTCACCCCCTCCGCCAACATGAACTTTAAGATGCTGAGTAAGTCAGGCGCTCAGAGAGAAGCTGGGAGGAAGTGTCAGAGTCCCTCGAGGGCCCATGGTACCTCTCTCAGAGGCGCGTCCAGCATGTCCCATCCACGCCTGCTCACTCATTCACCCACTCCCTCAGCCAGTGTGTGCGGAGCAGACGCGAGTGCCAGGTGCTGGGGGGCAGCAGTGAATGTGAGGGACCCGCCCTGCCCTCGGGGAACCCGCCTGACTTACGAGAGAAGAGGCCGACATGGGATTCGAAGATCTGTTAGTCTGACGATGTCAGCAATGAAGTCAGGCATGCTATGCCTTGAGATAGTCGGTATATTTTCTTTTTTTAAAAAAAATATATTTTGTATTGATTTCAGAGAGGAAGGGAGAGAGAGAGATAGAAACATCAATGATGAGAGAGAATCATGGATCGGCTGCCTCCTGCACACCCCCTACTGGGGATGGAACCTGCAACCCGGGCCTGTGCCCTGACCGGGAATCGAACCGTGACCTTCTGGTTCATAGGCTGACGCTCAATCACTGAGCCATGTAGGTTAGGCTGGTATATTTTCTCCATGTGTCTTTTTTGGAGAATTGCCTGAATTATTTGGGTAACTTAAGCCCAATTCTTTTACTTTCCCCTGAACGATAGGGACCTGTCTACAAAGTATTTTTCCCCAATTGCGCATTTTTCTCAATTCTCCACTGTGCTCTGAGGGCAGGACCATAAACCACTTTTTATTTTTATTTTTTGGTCTAGGTCAACTCCCAACCCAATTTTTCTTTATTGAAAACATATTCTGCTTCAGTCACGCTGCTATGCACAGTGGGGGACCCAAAAATGATCACGGGCCTGTTTGGGAAAGCTTGCCATGGGGAAGGTGAGACATTTATTTTCTCACAGTTTGAGGCTAGAAGTCCATGATTAAGGTCCCAGCAAATTCAGTTTTCAATGGCGACCGCCTGGTTTGTAGACAGCCTTCTGCTCACAGTGTCCACACACGGTCTTGCCTTGGTGTGTGCTCACGGGGTGGGGAGGGGTGGGAAGAGAAAGATGATGGCGAGAGAGAGAGAGTGTTTTCTGATGTCGCTCTCTTTTGTTAATATATCTTTATAGATTTCAGAGAGGAAGGGAGAGGGAGAGAGAGATAGAAACATCAATGATGAGAGAGAATCATTGATCGGCTGCCTCCTGCACACCCCACACTGGGGATGGAGCCCGAAACCCAGGCATGTGCCCTGACCGGGAATCGAACTGTGACCTCCCGGTTCATAGGTCGACGGTCAACCACTGAGTCACGCCGGCCGGGTTGATGTCTTTTCTTTTAAGGACACTGATCCTGATGAATCAGGATTACTTACACCTTTCTGACCTCATTTTACTTTAATTCCTTCCCTAGAGGCGCCATTTCCCCAATACAGCCGCACTGGGGGTGAGGGCTTCATCATTTTCATTTAGGGGAACACAGACATTCAGTCTATAACACCAACCCAACGGAATATGTCTGAAGGGCAATTGAAGAGGTTGAAACACCTGCATGTCTCGATGTATCTGTCAGGGTTCCTGGCTGTGGGTTTAAATGAAGCTGTCAGGACGCTGTCCGTACTGGTTCTCAGCGTTGATGCTCATTCTCAGGCAGCCTGTCTCCACGAGGCAGCAGAAGGGCCACCATCGCTGAGCTCAGCTCCCACCATCGATCTCAGCCAAAGCAAGCTTCGCCTCCCCAATTGCTTTGTGCGGACGCCCAGGGGTTGTGTCTCGTTCGGTTTACATCGGCCACAAGGTCATCCCTAAATCAATTGACATTGATCTGGAGGTCAATTACTCAGACCGGGGCTGTGTGGCCAGAGTGAGGTCTGGGGCAGACGCGTCTAGTCGTGTGGGTAGAGAATAAAGGCGGAGACGCTACACAAAAGAATCCACATGCTGTCGAGGAAAGAGAACTCAGTCGTGCCAAGCAGACATAACAGCCACCACACTTCTCACTTCCCGCCGCCACGAAAATATTGGGAAATATTTGATGCCACTAAAATATTGGAAAATATTTGATGCCACTGAAATACTGGAAAATATTTGTAACAACTAAAAAGGATTATTGAACTGACTCAAAGAAAAATAAACCACATGGTTTTCTCCCTAAAAATTAGATGATAATAATAATACATTTTCAGAAGGGGTAACGTGAAAAGTTGATAGAAGAATGTTCTGAGAGTGACTTTGTTAGCAAGTTGATGACACGCCCTAGGAATGGTGATATAGTGAGATGGTAAAATGGAAGGAATTGAAGGGAAAGTGACCATAATAAGGCAACGGCCAACCACCAACCCTACAACTCACACTGTACTTCATGGTTAAAGACGGAATGCTTTTCCTTGCCATGAGAAGCGAGGCGAGGACGCCTGCCCTCCCCGCCTCCCCACCTCGAGTTGGAAGTTCTCACAAATGCAGAAAGTCAAGAAAAGGACATGCAAGGCCCGCCGGCCAAGGAGGAAGAAGTAAAACTGCCCCCCTTGGACGATGGAATGATGCTCTACAGAGGACTGGGCTGCAGGACAGAACTGAGCTCAGAAACACCAAGCGCTTTTCCCTCCACCCTTGAAGTCAGTGTGGAAAGAAGTAAACAAAGTAATAACTCAAGTTTTATAACAGAGTCCTGGCAGATTTAGTGTTTCCAAAGCTCAGTGCTGATACAATCGCCCGCCCCCCCCCCCCCCAAAAAAAACCCACAAAAAACCTTCAAGGCTTCCTATCGCTTAAATGGTCTATCTTAGGACACTGCTCAAAGGCCCCTGATTTCAACCATGACTCCCTTCCAGAACCTTCTCTCCCAACAACTCCCTTGCTTACCTTTTGCGACGATTGAGACGTGTTCTGGGTTTGGATCGTTTTCCAATGTGTAAAATGGGATTTAGTCCCAGCCCCACACAATACAGTTTTAGGGATTCACTGAAATACTTCATACGAGGCTCTTGGCCCAGAACCTGGTGAAGAGGGTGATTGAGCCGAGATCTTAAAACTAAAAGTGTCCCTTGGGGGTGCCAGGCAGAACGTTGAGTTCTCATCAGTATTAAAGGCTCGTTCTAGCTCTGGGGATCGGAACGAATCCATTTCTTACCTGGTAGTGGCTACAGGAGAATCAGCTTCCGACACATTTGCACGTTCGGCGGAGTAAAGATGGTTAATTCTGAAACGGCCTCTTGCTTTCCAACTCTGATTGTGACACGTAGAAACTGTGTTTGTGGCGTTCAATGAAAAGGAGTGGAACATTAGGTTTTCCATTTTCTTTTCTTTTTTTTAATATATTTTATCGATTTTTTACAGAGAGGAAGGGAGAGGGATAGAGAGTTAGAAACATCGATGAGAGAGAAACATGGATCAGCTGCCTCCTGCATGCCCCGGCTGGGGATGTGCCCGCAACCAAGGTACATGCCCTTGACCGGAATCGAACCTGGGACCCTTGAGTCCGCAGGCCGACGCTCTATCCACTGAGCCAAACCGGCTAGGGCGGTTTTCCATTTTCTTAACATGGCACCTCAAGCCATGCCCCAAGTTCACCATTTTATCTAAAAAATGGATCCTATCTTATTAATGTCTTAGGATTATTGAAAATGTTGGAAAACTCTACTATGTTTTGATGGAAAACGTGAGCTCATGTTTCTCTGTCAGTCAGGGATTAGGCATAGAAATAGCCCATTTCTCAAACTATCCAAGGCATTCTCCCACTTGTCACTCAATGGCCGGTGTCACAAAGCGATTTAGAGTCATCTAGAACTTACTTATGACTATAAAACTGAATGCTAGAGGATTTCTGAATCATCTTATACTATGATTGTAGCTTGAAACCCATATTTAAACCTTCTGACATTTTATGTAATGGAATTGTGGGTCATATTAATGCTCAGTAAAGATGTGTCCAATGAACGAATGGACGGATAAATGAAAGTACACTTAGAGGAGTTCCAAGAATTGAGTTGTTGACATGACTAAGAAGACCAGTGGCTGCGTCTCAGTTGAGTCATTGGCACAAGGAGAATAATGGCTGCCTCACGGGATAATGGTGAGAAATGAGGAAAAAACTCTACCAAGTCTATTCTAATGGGATGTTGCGTTACCGGCCTGGTAACATTTGATTTTTCCAACGTTATGACATGTCTGATGAATGAAATTTCAAGGCATTTACCTATTTCGGTGGCACTAGAAAGAACTAATTTGACAGAAATGCTTCTAAAATACGGTGCATGTTTCCTCCTTGAATAGAAAGTGATGGTCCTAATTTAACCTTGCTTTGATGACTCACGGCTCTTATGACAAAATGAGCTGCAAAGCAACGATTTTCTCTTGATTATTAGAGTCTGTGGGACTGATGCGCCTACATGAAGTGGCTCTTGAGTGCTTTGCTAGTCTAATCAGGTTATTTCCATCACCGTCGCTTCTCACGCTCCTAAAAGAAAAAGATGATGCTATTGCTTCTGATCTTTAGTTCTGGGTGGGCGTGGATGAGATAGGATTAACGGGGGGCGGGGGGGGACGACGACATAGGAATGTCAGTCTATGAAGAGTACCATCGGCTTATCTAACATGCAAAGTCAATATTTTCACCCCTGGACCGGAGCGATGGCCGGGGCCATACGCAAGCAGATGGCAAGTAGGATGTGGCCCAGGGACAATGCTTTGCTGACCCCGCACAGAGACGGTGGTCCCTGCTTCTAGAATGACCTCTGGGTCTGCCCAGTGGATCTACTGCCAAGACACACGGATGAGAAACATCCCTTGTGAAGCCCGCGGAAGCCAGCTTGTACCTGAGCTTTGAGGAGGAGGATCCTCACACCAGCGCCGCTCCACTTCTCACAGCAGGCGGTGGCCAGATGGAGCACATGGAGGGCCAGATTGTGAGTCACGGAGGGAAGGCGGTGTGGAAAGTCCCCGCACCTCCTTTCTGAGTCTCCCCGCCTCAACTCCTCTTCCTTGTGCTCTGACTCACATCAGAGCAGCCGATCCCTCAGGAGCTGGTGCCGGCCGGGGCTCCTGGAGGCCGACAGGGGCCACAGACAGGGCCACGCAGCGGGAGCAGAGACCCTTGTTGGCAGGTTCCATGTCGGCTGTCTTTTCCTTTTTGATTTTTTAAAAAATATTTTATTTATTTTTTACAGAGAGGAAGGGAGAGGGATAGAGAGTTAGAAACATCGATGAGAGAGAAACATCAATCAGCTGCCTCCTGCACACTCCCTACTGGAGATGTGCCCGCAACCAAGGTACATGCCCTTGACCGGAATCGAACCTGGGACCCTTCAGTCCGCAGGCCGACGCTCTATCCACTGAGCCACACCGGTTAGGGCAAGGTGCTCTTATATTTAAGGTACAGAGTGTCAGGTCTAAAGGAGAGAAATCCCACGTTGCTCAATTTTCAAAAAAAAAGTGAATTATGTCATTGGCATAAAGACGTCATTCTTCAAACTGGCGTTCAATAAATCGTCTTCCATTGAACGCTGTTTCCTGAATCGCCCCCGTCACTGTCAAGTCCAGCCAGTGGATCTACTGTTAAGACACATGGACCCCTTTCAGAGCAGAATTATCCTGGCCTCCTGTTTTCTTCCACTCTGTCATTAAATCTGTGGTTTTTTTTCCTCCCATTATTTTGCATTTAACTGCTGTTCACACCTATCTCCAAAGATGGATGAGACAGAGACTGTAGTTGTCACCTTAAGATTGATTATATCTGGAAGGGACGATACAAATCAAAAAACCAAAGAGTGTTTGGAACCAAAGAGTGTTCAAGGAAGCGAAGTGGCTGACCAACTTCCTCTCTGCAGTGGTTTAGCGGAGTATGTTGTCCACCCTTTGCTGCTAGCGTTGCTTTCACCTACTTAGAGAAAAGGGTTTAGAGTTGCTAAGAAATGGACCTTTTGGGGGCATAAATCATTACTGAATTGCAGCGTTGTATTTTTCTCATCTTCCCCCTTCTTGTGAACAGACCTGAACAATTGCAAGCTTCCCGCATGATCTGCAGAAGTAATTACTGCTCAGATGTTGCCAAGCAGAATAGAAGATTCATTCCGGGACTGTTTTTATTTTTTTATTTTTTTGCATGTCAGAATGATTGTAGTTCTTAAAAATGGAAATGAACAATGGTCCGTCGTACAATTAGAAGCATCCGTACCGAACTCAGAGCTTTTTTTGGTGGTTGTTGTCCTTGTTGTTAATGACTTAACGTGGATAATTAACTCGCAAATTAATCCCCTGGACACGGAAAGGAACATCTGGGGAAGTGCATTATTTTGGACTTTTTATATAAAAATGATTAGCAAGTGGGTACTTGCTGGGCTGGAAAAATTTTAACGTCCTTAAATTTTTTTTCTTTTTAAAGTCAGCCAAACCATATTCATTTCTAAGTAGGAGTTTAATAGCTCCATCCACAATGATACTGACAGTCTTGAAGGCCACGGTGGCTGAGCAGGGATAGCAACTTTCTGACTGTATTCCTGTCCTAGATCCACAGACGTGGATCCGTGAGGATACAAATCAAAATTCTCAAATGTCATAAGCTACAGGGTTCCATCATTAATTTGCTATGCTGATCATTCTTGAGAGGCAGTCTTAATATTCAAAGAGCCTGGCTGGCGTGGCTCAGTGGTTGAGAGTTGACCTATGATCCAGGAGGTCACAGTTCCATTCCCAGTCAGGTCACAGGCCTGGGTTGTGGGCTCGATCCCCAGTGGGGGACATGCAGGAGGCAGCCGATCCATGATTCTCTCTCATCATTGATGTTTCTAAGTGTCCGGTCATCCAGTCGGCCATTCAACCAATCAAAGCGTAATATGCTAATGATATGCTAAGGCTGCTCAACCGCTCGCTATGACGTGCACTGACCACCAGGGGCCAGATGTTCCGACAGGTAGGTTAGGTTAGCTTGCTGCTGGGATCCAGCCAATTGGGACTGAGGAGACGGGCTGGACATGCCCTGAAGACCTCCCACAGTCCCTCCCCGGCTGGCCAACCTCCCGAGTCCCTCCCGGCCCCATGGCTGGCGAGCGCAGCAGCGGTGGCAGGAGCCTCTCCCGCCTCCATGGCACTCAGACATCCCCCGAGGGTTCCCGGACTGCGAGAGGACGCAGGCTGGGCTGAGGGACTCCCCGAGTGCATGAATTTCATGCACCAGGCCTCCAGTAGGTCTATAAAAAGCTCTCGGGAAACGTTGGTAGCGTTCTTCTCTCTGCCCCTTTGCTGACACCTCCCCCCGCCCCCCCCCCCCATGGGATGTAGCATTCCCGCTCCCGCGTGCTTTGGGGGCAGTGCCAGGCGTGCTTAGAAAGGACCAGCCTCACCGGGGCCAAACCAGCCCCTCCCACCCCAGTCCCACTGGCTTCTGGGTCTGGTGTTTCATAAGCTCTCGGCCTCTCTGGTGGGCACTCGAGTCTGAGAACACTGCTGCGTTGGGGGCTGGTTGTCTCCGCTCCAGTCTCTCTGCCAGTGATTGGCTTCAGCAGCACCCAGCAGGAGGAGCTCAGTTCTTGCTGATTTGACCTAAAGGGATCTCTTCCCTGCAGCTGCTAGGAATCCTGTGTTTTTTGCGTTTCTTTTTTCTATTTAAAGAAGCAAAGGTGACACATGGACACCCCCCCCCCCACTTTTATTTATTTTTATTTTTAAAAAATATTTTATTGATTTTTTACAGAGAGGAAGGGAGAGGGAAAGAGAGGTAGAAACATCGATGAGAGAATAACATCCATCAGCTGCCTCTTGGACACCCCCTACACGGGAAGTGCCCACAACCAAGGAACAAGCCCTTGACCAGAAACGAACCTGGGACCCTTCAGACCCAGGCCGACGCTCTATCCACTGAACCAAACCCGGTTAGGGCTATTATTTATTTATTTATTTATTTTGGTCTTTGAAGAAAACAGTGAAAATGTCGCGCCGGGAACTGCTGAAGCCACCTGGTGACTGAAGGCCGCACCCTGAGGACGTAGCCTCGAGATCTGTTTCAAGGAAACTTCTCATTCTGGGGTTTTTTACAACCAACAGAAACCCTACCCCCTTGCCTAAAGCAGTGGTTCTCAACCTGTGGGTCGCGACCCCTTGGGGGGTCAAACGGCCCTTTCACAGGGGTCACCTCAGACCATCGGAAAACACATCTATAATGACATACTGTTTTTGTGATTCATCACTATGCTTTAATGATGTTCAATTTGTAACCATGACATTGGGGGTCACCACAACAGGAGGAACTGTATTAAAGGGTCGCGGCATGAGGAAGGTTGAGAACCGCTGGCCTAACGCACCCCGAGTTCTGCTTTTTGTTTATCTGCTTGTTTGTGTCTGGCAGTGAGGAGCTTCTAAGGTGGACTTGAACCCACAGAGTCAGTCACTGAGGAGCACTTGGCAAGTACAACTCGTGGACCATTCGGGTGTTAAGAGGAGGGATGGAGGGTGAAACCACTTCTGTTTTGAAAAAAATTTTTTTGAGAAGTTCTTTAAAGTTAGGTCTACCCCCTCCCCACAGTGCTAACTGGCTTCGACACAGTAGCTGCTCTTCTGTGAATATTTCTGGGGAGGAACGTGAATATAATTATTGATTGGCTCACCTGTTGTTTAATCGGCCTTCTTTCTGGCACCGTGAAAGCAGAAAAATCATAAAAGTGTTACCGCCCCTTTCTACAAAATTCCCTACTTCCTCCTCCAAGAGCTGGGCGTTTTGGGTTCCCCTCTATATAATATCACTTTGAATCGAAATGTATGCATTTAATGTGCATATCCCTCTGCGAGTGTAAGATCCTAAGGTCGAAATTATCTGTAATTGATCTTTAACTGCTGTACCTGATCTCATACTGAATCATGTCATCTTAGAAGGCATTCAGAAAAGGGAA
>NW_005871649.1:35135-45510 GCF_000147115.1 Myotis lucifugus
CTAGCCGAGCTGCGATTTTTCACCACGAAGCCTTGTTCTTAAAGCTCCTTTCCTGGATGGAGGCCACCTTTTTTTATGTCTTCAAGGGTTCACGGGCACTCATGAGAGTAGCATCCTGGGTGCCAAGACACCTCTGTGATGACACCAAAGTAAGGATTATTTTTTTATTCATTCATTCATTCAACAATCGTTTATCAAGCTAGACACTAGGCATTTGGATGGCCGAGAGCAATCTGCATAAGAGGTACAGGTACCAACTAAAGATCATATATTCATTCCATTTTTAAAAATGGTATGTTTTTATTGACTTTAGAGATGGAGAGAGAGAGACAGAAACATCAACGATGAGCCCCACACTGGGGACCGAGCCTGCAACTCGGGCGTGTGTCCTGACCGGGGATCGAACCATGACCTCCTGGTTCATAGATTGACATTCAACCACGGAGCCACGCCGGCCGGGCTATTCATTTCATTTTTTTACTCTTTATTCATCCAACTTGCCAACAAGATGAATGGAGTGCCAAGTGGTTGAATTACTTTCGTGTGAACCCACTGAACAGCTTCCTTGAAGGCAGCAGCTGTATTTGCCTCCCGCAGAATTTGCCAAACGCGATGCCATGAGTGGTTTTTAAAAAGTAATAAAAAGTCCTGGAACAGAACTCTATAATTACCCTTGGAAAAATAATTAGCAGTTACAGCATGGGGGAACTGGCACCTAATCTTTCTTCGCTACACCTCAACGTTGCAAGTTGACCATGACTAGAAATGTATTGTAGCATAGTCTTCTAGAAGCTTTCAAAAAAAGTTGTTCACCCCAGATTTTTATGCTGGAAAGTCAAACCATAGTTTGTCACACTTTATGAATGGCTGGACCAATGACAGGGTTTATTTTCAGACATAGATTTTCAAATGATAGTGTTATTATTGCTCCTTCCGAGGGACCTTTTTTAGTTCCCCTTTCTTTTGTTCTTTTCTTACTCTAACTGAGACCCATACATACCTCAGGGTCCCTCCTGGTGTCTTCTATTGAGCACTAGCCCTTGAAATTCTCCTAGGGGCTAGAGCTCCACATACCAGTGTCCTTTCTTGGAGATCTTTGGTGCAAGTTAGAAAAGTAAGACACCAGAAGCCTTCCTTTGGAGACAACTGTTCAAAATCCCTTTTCACCTGATATTTCACAACCGGTGTCCCGGTGCACGGATTCGTGCACATTGAAAGGAAATTAATTAGAAGAAATATTTTAATACCGCTATTCGTGTCTGGCTAATGAAAAGAAAATAGGATTCTACTGAGTCTCCTCTCTCCCTACTCCAGGAATTCTGTGAGGATCAAATGAGATGAGGCACGGGAAAACGCTTCACAAACATTTGGTTGAACTGTAAAATGTTTGCACCTGGCTATAAAGCAAGTCGGGTTCCTGGGCTGAAGAAACTCCAAGGAGGCTAATCGATAGGGAGAGGAAGAGAGGTGTTGCTACACGACATCATTACCCGGTGCCCATAGCGACCGTTTCCAGGCTGGTCTGGGCTGTGGGCCGCATTTTGCGCCATGGGGTCTTGGCAGCTTTGGCTGCGATTTGGTGGGGTATCGCTCCGGGGTGGTGGCCGGGCCTGTGTCCCACCTGGGGGAAGCCGAGTGTTGGTTTGTTGGCCCCAGGTCCGTGGTGCCGTTTACTTTTAAATGGCCGGTGCGAATCATGGCAGCTCCTGCGTTGAGCGTCTGCACCCTGGTGGTCAGTGCGTGTCATAGCGACCGGTCGGACGGATGGACACTTAGCCTTTTATATAGATAGATATGGCCACTGGATCCCTTTTCCTGACACCATCTGTGAACTGCCCAAATGACTAGTGTTCTGCTCCCTGGGCATCCTTTGGCGCCTAGGGGAGGATATTTAATGAAATAAGAAATGTTGTGTCATGGGATGACAATCGAGACAGCAGTGTTCATGAGCATACGTTTTCCTGGGATCCAAGCCTTCTTCTGGGACCGAAGCATGTAGGTAGAATCCCTGCCTCCAGTCGTTTTCCCATGATTATTTACTCTGTTTAACGTGTGCCTCACTTCTGCACCTCCACGCTAAACCCTCCGTGTCCCTGTTCCCCCAAATGAACACAACGGGCCTGTTGATTCAAGGAAAACAACTGGCAGGTATTTGTTGCCAGTAACATAGCTCAGGCTTTTGAGTGAAAGTTAGAATTTTGTAAAACGTATGGTTGTGGACATGGTAACCTCCCAATAGTGAAAGACTTTTCGCACTGGGTTGGTGGTGATGTTAGCAGATGTCATAATGAAATGGGTCAGCATTTGAGAGATCTGTGTCACTCAGTGAAGCTATATTTTCCAAACGACCAGTCTTCTATATTAAATTCGAAGTTCAAGATAGACCAATGGATGTTCATGTCATAGGGGATGAAAAGTTGATTGGTAAGGTTTTAGATTCCTCAGCTCAAGTAACCATTAGAAACGACTACCTGTAGAATCAAAGAAGAGTATCCTCAATTGTCTGAAAAGCTATTCAACTATCTCTTCCTCTTCGAAGTATTTTCTTTGTGAGGCCAGATGGTCTTCAACCACAAGACATGTCACAACAGATTGAATGCAGAATCGATAGGAGAATCTAGCTGTTTTCTTTTAAGTCAAACATTGAAGAGATTTTCAAAAATGTAAAATAAGCCACTCCTTTCACTGAATACATTTGGGGAAATCTAGTTATTTTTGGGTGCAACATTTCTGTTAACATGTAACAGATTCATTATTATAATTTTAATGAAATAAACGTATGTACGCACATATATATTGTAGATGGCTAGTGTTAATTTCAAAAATTGTAAATATTAATAGATACAACCCATTGGATCAAAAACTTTTGGGTTCTCAATAATTTTGAAAAGTGTGAGATCAAAGTTTAAAGACTACTGGGTTAGGCAACTCTTTCTAGAAGACAAGATATTTGGTCTAAAATGAAATGAAATAAGATGGTGGGTAGAGGAAGACAGGGAGTTTTTTTTGTTTGTTTAATTATTTGATTGGGTAGATCTTAAGGATCAAAACTACTTGATTATATTTATTTCCTCATGGAATGCACCCAATAGAATAGTACTTTACAAGTTGCCAGTTAAGTTGCATGACAGTAGTAGCTTGTGAAAGCCATTGAGAAGTTTGTAGCTAGTACTTTTTTTTTTTAAGAGTAGAGGCCCAGTGCACAGGTAGGGTCCCTAGCAGCTGCCGGCTGCCTGCCAGGACCTTCCTTCATTCTGCGCCACCCCCTGCTGGTCATCACACGTCATAGCAAGCAATTGAACTCCTGGTCGGCCAAACTCCCGCGGGGACACTTTGCATATTAGGCTTTTATATATATATAGATCATGGAATGGGATGGAAATTGCCAGACTTCATTTACCCATAGCATGGATGAGTATTGTTTCATAAAACATTTGCTTCAATTAAATCTTCACATGTAAGAATACGCTTACTTGTCCTGCGGCATAATGAAAAATGTTTATCTTACTGTAGATTGCGGTAAAAACGTTGGCAAACCCTTGTGGGAGAGAATCTTCTACCACTCTCCCAAGCGGTAAAAGGTTGTACTAGCCCATCCTCTGCCTGGATCGGACCTCACGCTCTCTTGATTCTTCCCAGCACTGGCTATTATTCCCTGGACACTCCCTGAGTTCTTATCCAAGGTCCTTTTCACCTTTGTCGGCGTCTCCATAGTGACCTTAGATCAACCTGATCGGAATTATATCGCAGCTTTTCCTCTCCCTATGGCGGTTTCACCTCCGTGACCCCTGTCCTATTTCCACTGCAGCCTGTATATAACACTCCGAACTTGACCCCACAGATTACCACTCCACAAACCACCTGTTCTGGTCCAGCTAACCCGAAGCTTTCCCACGGCTGTGCTTCTGCTTGCATCCCTCCTCTCAGCTTCTCTGGTTTGTAATCGGTGTTCGAAGCGCAACTCGGAGGGTCCCTTCCCGGGGAATTCATCCCTCGCCTTCGTTCCTGTCACAAACCACAGACCGCAATAGGCATTTAGCATGCTGACATGTGGAGTCACAATAAATATCAACTACATTAATGAGGCAGTGAGAGAGAATCACTTAACATTTGTTTCAACAGCTGCCATACGGATAGAAAGACGTGGGTCCTGTATAGTTTCAAAAATTCTAGAAATCCTAGTAGCAATTCCCAGCAAATGCGTGAGGACAGCCGGAACACGATGTGAGAGCATTTAAAGTTATGGTTGAGCGTCGACCTATGAACCAGGAGGTCACGGTTCCATTCCAGGTCAGGGCACATGCCCTGATTGCAGGCTCGATCCCCAGTGTGGGTCGTGCAGGAGGCAGCCAATCCATGATCCTCTCTCATCATTGATGTTTCTGTCTCTTTCTCCTTCTCTGAAATCAATAAAAATATACTTTAAAAAAACAAATAAAGTCGTGGTTGAAATGCAAAGGATTGTTCTCATTGCATGCCGTCAAGTGGAAAATTTTCAGCGTGGCCTAATTCTTGTCCCCTGAGAGAACACTATATTCCAGGAACATTTACATTTTATTCATAGGGGAAATGGATGTTGCTTTCTCTTAGGATGTTCTTTGAAATATCATTTTCCATTGCCATGCAAACCCAAATAGAGGGTTTGCTTCTTAACATCTGTGTCAACTTGAGTCCGTCACTTTTCCGGTCCTTAGTTCTGTCATCTATAAAAGGGAGTTGCTATGAATTCCATCATCTCTATCACATGGTGGTTAAGAGCAAACTAAAGAATGCATGTAGCACTAACTGGTTTGGCTCGGTGGATAGAGCGCCGGCCTGTGGACTGAAGGGTCCCAGGTTCAATTCCGGTCAAGGGCATGTACCTTGGTTGCGGGCACATCCCCAGTAGGAGGTGTGCAGGAGGCAGCTGATCGATGTTTCTCTCTCATCGATGTTTCTAACTCTCTATCCCTCTCTCTTCCTCTGTGTAAAAAAATCAATAAAATACATTTAAAAAAAAGAATGCATGTAAGAGTAGAATGTAAATTTTTCTTAGCGGCCTACGAGCCATTCTTTTTTGCTCATTAAAGAAGGTCAGATCTGGTGCCCAGAGTATCCACACAGTAGGAGGCCAGCAGCCGGCGCCTGCAAAATGTGCCCAGTAGCTTCTTAGGTGGGAAATTCACGTTAGCTTAAAAATCAGTATCTGTTTTTCCAAGTACTGTCTTCTGTAGAGGAAGCGTATCTTCGTTCCTTTGGAAAGATGAGTTGGCATAACAACTTCATGATCTCCACAGCCCGCTGATGAGCTCATGGGGCCCAGTGGATTCCGTTGAGCTGTGTGTCTGTTTCAATTTCTCTACAGTAAACATTTAGAGAATTCCCTGTGTCATGCCCGTTTTAGACGAGTTTAAAAACAGATCACGTAACATCTGGTTTCATATGATGCCCCTTGCTCACCCATTTCCTAGACAGGCCAAGATCATTCATTGTCTTCCATGTTAGTCAGCGCCTGACACCAACTAGAATGTTGCAGGCTGGCCCTTTAGAAGGCAGGTAAAGAGCATTTATCCTCCCCAGAGGAACCCAACCCAAAACAAGGGACTGGGTCTGGCAAGAAGAAAAGAAGCCAGACTCAGCCACTCAGTACAGATCCACTGTGGGGAGGCGGTCGTGTTCTCTCACCAGGGCTGCGTCCCTTGCCGATGGCCCTGTGAGTGACTAGTTGAGAATCCTCAGTCTCCGGGGCTCTCAACAACCTCAGAGCTGCTTCTGCGTCTACTGTACATGTGCTTCTTTTGTTGGACTGCCCTTCGTTATAATTCCCATTAAGGATCTCGCCGTTTGTCCAGTAGAAATTTGATGAACCAAACAGAAATGAGACAGAAATAGTGCATGTGTCTTTGTGTGTGTGTGTGTGTGTGTGTGTGTGTGTGTGTGTGTGTGTGAGAGAGAGAGAAAGAGAGAGAAAGAGAGAGAGAGAGAGAGAGAGAAGAGATAATGAGGAGATAAATAGATAAATTAGGGCTTTGAAAATCTCAAAGGGCTTTATCTGAGTACTTGTTCCAGTATGTGAGCAGATGCAGCTCTCTCTCTGGAAAGGTGGGATCCGTGGCCCTTCATCTATCATTCATAGAGCCCATCTCCACCTAAGAGGAGCGCATGACCGCTCTCACCAAACCCCCAGTCACCTGCCCCGTCCGAGAAAGAAGGCGGGGGGAGGACAAGGGCTTCAGCTTTCACGTGGAAATGTCATATTTCCTGTGGCTTCAGGTGGATGGGCAGTGTCATTACCGTAGTTGTGGTGTGACATAAATCTCAGTCCGAACCACATTCTCTCTCCAGCTCTGTGGGTTGTACTTCGTTGTATGTTTTTATTCATTTGCAAAATAATAATAATAATGCTTATGCCACAGCTTTCATTGTGAGAGGCAAGCTGGGTGATGTTATCTGTAGGCTTATGTGAAGGGATAATATTCCTCTTCAAAAAACACCAACTTGGTGGATTCTCTGAATAAGTCACTGCAGGTCTTCTAACTAATAAGATGCACAAAGGGTGTGGGTAGGATCATAGCACCACTTCCCATCTCTTCGCCTTTGCGAGCTCACAGAGTCCTTTCATGTGCATTATCCTGTTGGGTATTTGCAAAATGCATTAGATAGATAAGCGGGCAATTATTATTTGCTCTATTTTGTAGATGAATTACTCCCCACCCCCCTTAGCTCATAGCTTGATCCCAGACCTTCTGTTCTAAATGCCTTATCTCCCTCCATTATATGCCTTGTATCCCATCTTCAGCAATAGTCTTCTACTAAATAGGGAGTCATCACATCTAATGTTTTGGAGTAGAAACCCAATGAAAGCTTCTTCAGATGTGCTCTGTCCGGGAAGCAAACTGTGACCTCCTGGTTCATCGGTCGACGCTCAACCACTGAGCCACGCTGGCCAGACCTGGCATCCATGTTTTGATTGTAAGAGAGTAGACTCAAGCTCTCTAGCAGGAAGGAAGGCATATCCCTTTTTTCATTTTCTCATGAGATTGCTGAGAACTATTGTCAGGAGGACGGCAGCCAGTTCTGATTCCCTTGGCAGGGGAATCTTGTTTTCCTAAGAAAAACAAAATCATCCTATCTAACAAAAGAGTAATATGTAAATGAACCATCACTCCGCGACAAAGATGGAGGCGCCCATAGTGGCTGGGGCAAGGGACACTGGCATCATTGCAGGCCAGGCTGAGGGACCCCCTCCCTCTTCCCGTGCATGGATTTCGTGCACCAGGCCTCTAGTGGGAGATATAAAAAAGAAACCGTTACTGGGCTGGAAGTTACACATTTGCATGTCTAGGCTTGGACCTCCTCTGCATAGGGATTTTCTGTGCACTAGCCCACCGTGAGTTCTAACTTTTTCTCCCGGGAGCTGAGCAGAAGGAGTGGCTGGTTGCACAAAGCCCTCTGCGGAGAGCTTCCTTTCAGAGATGATCAGCAGGAAGGTGGCGGGCGGTTTTGCACATCCCCGACTCTAGTCTCCTGTATGTGAAGGGCGAATCAGAAAAGTCACGTTGCATTCCCTTTCTTTACAGTAGCTGTTCAGTGTGGTGGAAAGATCAATAAAGCTGTACAAAGCTCCTGAAAGTAAAATCCCTTTTCACGTTGTAGGGCCTCGGGATGGGCAGCCTAGCAGAGGCACAGTAACAGGGGAAATTCTTTTCCTTTCGCTTTCTAAAAATTACTCATCGGGTCTCAAAAAAAAAATCCTAGGAAATTGAAATTTAAAAGTCAATCTTTGAAATAAGGGAAACCAGAGAACGTCACGCTGAGGAAAAGGTCCGGCTCCGCTGCAGCAGAAACCAATTTAAAACTTGGGGAAAAGCATGAAACACAAGGCAAATAGCCACCTCATCACATGTGTACTGACTTTGAGTGTGTGCATCTGAAACAGATAAGCCTTCATCATCGGTGTGAGGATGCTTTTGTCCTTTTAAAGTGCGTTGGCCTTACCTTCATGTTGTAATCCTTTCTATCCACATTTTAAATGAGGGTCGGACATGGTATTAATTCTTAGACTAAGCAGGCTGGATGAACGGAGGATTAGCACTAATCGAGGTGGTGACTGAAGGTCAGCCTTTGGACCGCTCCTGATAAAACAATACTAACATCATCTCAGGGACGAGTCTGAGCCTCCATTTACAAAGGAAGCTATCCTCCAGTAAATTATTTAAGTCATACATCTGGGTATCACATAATTAAAAACGTGTGTGCCTAGCCGGTGTGGCTCAGTGGTTGAGTGTTGACCTATGGACCAGGAGGTCACGGTTCGATTCCCGGTCAGGGCACATGCCCGGGTTGCAGGCTCAATCCCCAGTAGGGGCCATGCAGGAGGCAGCCAATCAATGATTCTCTTTCATCACTGATGTTTCTCTTTCTCCCTCTCCCTTCCTCTCTGAAATCAATAAAAAGTAGTAAAGTAGATGTTATATTGCTTGAGATGGATGAGAGATGCTTTATTTAAAAACAAATAAAACTGCCCTACCTGGTTTGGCTCAGTGGATAGAGCATCGGCCTGCGTACTGAAAGGTCCCAGGTTCGATTCCGGTCAAGGGCATGTACCTTGCTTGCGGGCACAATCCCAGTGGGAGGTGTGCAGGAGGCAGCTGATCGATGTTTCTCTCTCATCGATGTTTCTAACTATCCCTCTCCCTTCCTCTCTGTAAAAAATCAATACAATTTATTTTAAAAAAATAAATAAAACCAACATCCATAAATCAGAAAAAAATGTGTCTTCTGCCTTCTCTAAAATTGCCAGAGCATAAAATCTCAATGTCGCCAATTTAGTTACTGCTTTTGAAAAGGTACATCTACTAGTTCATTCAAGATGAACAAGGTCAGATTGAAATGCAACTGGGTTCTACAAGTGTATGTTTTTTAGTCATAATTAGTCATGTAACACGAGGTTTTTCACATGAAAAGAGTAATTCTGGGTTACGATACTATTGCCAACTGTAGCATGGGGGGAAATTACACCAATTAAAGCAGCTTTAATTAAATCATTGCAAGCAGAAAACAGTTGTGGTTGCACATTTTAAGCTCATTACTATTCTTATTTAACCTTTTTTAGAAAACTATTCTACTTTGTCTGTTTTCACCGCCGAGCTCAGAAGTGCCAATCACATCTTTAGAATAGCTTCTTGAAGAAAAAAGAATTATAGGCAGGTTTTAAGTTATGTGATAAATGCCACCACCGAATTGTCTGAGGTATTCAAGAAGCACTTCAGTGACCCCTGTCTCCCATGTTTAATTTATTTTTTCATTTCTTCCACTTTTTTTTTATAGCTCACACTTAACATGATGATTACACACAACAACTTGAAAGCATGTACCACGCATACAGTCTCTCATTTCTGTTCTAAATGCCTGTGCTTAAGGGCAGATTACCATGCGAAGTTGGAAAAACTTCCTTTGAACTTTCGGTTGATTCATTTCTCTTTCAGACCCACAGAGCACAAAACCATTAACTTTATTTCATACAAATGTTTCGCTTACAGTCAGGGTGTCCGTAAAGTTTTTGGCTTCATGAGTTCAATATGACTGATATTATGTCACAGTTCTGGCAAGTATGGCTACAAGTAAATGTAATTAGCCTCTCATCATCCTTTTTTTAAAAAAATTTAAATTCTTTATTGCTTAAAGTATTACATAAAGTCTCCTTCCCCCCCCCATTGACCTCTCCCCGACCGCCCCCACCCCCCAGTATGTGCTCTCCCCCCTCGCCCCCCTCTACACTCCCCCCATCTGTGTCCATTGGTCATGCTCATATGCATGCATATAAGTCCTTTGGTTGATCTCTTACCCCTTATCCCGCCCCCCACCTTCCCTCATAGGTTGGACAGTCTGTTCGATGCTTCTATGACTCTGGTTCCATTTTTGTTCATCAGTTTATGTCGTTCATTATTCTTTTTTTAAAAAATATATTTTATTGATTTTTTTTACAGAGAGGAAGGGAGAGGGATAGAGAGTTAGAAACATCGATGAGAGAGAGACATCGATCAGCTGCCTCCTGCACACTCCCCACTCCCCACTGGGGGATGTGCCCGCAACCAAGGACATGCCCTTGACCAGAATCAAACCAGGGACCCATGGTCCACAGGATGACGCTCTATCCACTGAGCCAAAACGGTTAAGCGCAGGCGATTCAATATTCTTAAGAAACGTTAGGACCCTATCTAGGTATCAAGGAGGAAGATTTTTTATTTCCTCAAGGTTAAGCGTTCCCTGCCCGGGGATCGCGCATGAAGCAATACTATCCCTCTCCACCACGGAGTAGCTGTGGAGGACGCGCTCAACATTTCGCTATAACATGAGTGCATGAGCGACGAGAAGAAATGCGAAAAACCCTTCC
>NW_005871649.1:46941-49102 GCF_000147115.1 Myotis lucifugus
CTGTGTGTTTGCAGCACAGTGTGTTTTGGGGGGCTCCTTTGGCACATCTTTTTTGGCCCTTTTCCCTATCGATCCCCCTTTATAAGATGCACCCTTTATTTTCCCTCTGTACCAGAGGAGAAAAGGGGTTCTTAAGCAAAGGGGTACACGTCCCATCTCTTCTGTCTGCACGGGTGTCCCAGGGCGCGACCAGTGGCAAACAGGAATATTAGAGAAAGCTCCGGTCCAGGTTTTTCACCTCACTCTCTCCGTCTCCGGTTTGGAGATAGGTAGATAGATAGATAGATGATAGATAGGTAGATAGATGATAGATAGATAGATAGATAGATGATAGATAGATAGATAGATAGATAGATAGATAGATAGATGATAGATAGGTAGGTAGGTAGATGATAGATAGATAAATAGATAGATAGATAGATAGATAGATAGATAAATGATAGGTAGATGATAGATAGATGATAGATAGATAGATAGATCTATTACTCGTATCTAGGTAATGGGTAATATACATCTTCTTTTGAGATACTGGAATCTTTTGGACTTAAATTGTCCCAAAGAGCCCTAGCCGGCTTGGCTCAGTGGATAGAGCGTCAGCCTGCAGACTGAAGGATCGCAGGTTCGATTCCGGCAAGGCACATGCCTGGGTTGCGGGCTCGATCCCCAGTGCGGGGTGTGCAGGAGGAGCCGATCAATGATTCTCTCTCATCATTGATGTTTCTATCTCTCTCTCCTTCTCTCTTCCTCTCTGAAATGAATAAAGAAAAATATTTAAAAAATGCTTATTTAAAAAATAAATAAATAAATTGTCCCAAAGAATTTGATCATTGATTAGAGTTACTTTTCATAGCCCCTCGTCCCCATTGCTGCCCAGCTTGCTCCATGAGTTGGTCTGCTTTGAACATTCTCCTCATCCAATTGGCTATTGCTAATAGCGAAAAAGCAGGTAACCCAGTGAGTAAAAACCATGCTTGATAGGAAATCGTCGGAGTGAATGCGTAAGGGAATTTCAGTAAATACAGCAGATGCATTTTTACACGTGGCCCTCGGGACTGATTTTAGCTTTTAGGAACTAGATTTTTTCCGTCTGTCTTTGCCTCAAGAGGAAACCCAAACGGTGGCTTCTAGGGCTTCTGTTTTCCTTCTCGGTGAGTTCAGGAGAGATAATAATATTAATGAAGTGTGCATTTTGCTATGACAGTGGTTTCTGACAGTTACAGAAATAAGCACTTTTATCTCAACCTTTCCAAGCAGAGCATGTACAACTAGGAGAGCGACATTATTCACAACGCCTCTTAGTAGGTTAATGGAGCCTGAAATGGCCACTCTCCCTGCTGTTTTCTCCATCATTTTTAACCAAACTTCAAATATGAATGTTTCAGAGTCTCGCAAGGTAGGAGTATCCCATTATTCTTAGCTGAGCACGACGGATGTACAACATTGTTATGAAAACTGGTTTTTATGAAAAATGCAACTTCTGAAAGGTTTTCATTGTTTTGTCATTGTCATGTAGATGGAGGACGTCATAGCACGCATGCAAGATGAGAAAAACGGAATTCCCATTCGCACTGTCAAAAGCTTTCTTTCCAAGATCCCTAGCGTCTTCTCTGGTAAGTTTGGCTCCGTATGGCTCTGTGTTGTCCATGTCTTCCCCAGAACTAAAATCTCGTCTAGCTTTTCACTCAGGAAACTCTCAAACGCATGACTCAGTCGCTACTGACAAAATGCTAACGCCATTTCACATCATGTTGGACACTTGAGATGATGATAAAACAAAACAAAGGAGCAGAAATCATGACCCCATGCTTAGTTGCAAAGACATAGAGAACAAAGGCGAAAGGACAGAAACAATCTCAAAATAAAGATGTTTGGGGCAAACGTGATGTCGACTGTAGATAGGAGTTAGGAGAGTGAAAAAAAATCAGTTGGGGGGGGAGTCAGGAGAATGTTTGTGAAGATCAGGGATGAGCTGAGTTTCAAAAACGAGCCCGGCCGGTGTGGCTCAGTGGTTGAGCATCAGCCTATGAACCAGGAGGTCACGGTTCGATTCCCGGTCAAGGGCACATGTCCGGGGTTATGGGCTCGATCCCCAGTAGGGGGCGTGCAGGAGGCAGCCGAGCAATGATGCTCTCTCATCATTGATGTTTCTCTCTCTCTATTT
>NW_005871649.1:59969-62214 GCF_000147115.1 Myotis lucifugus
TGAGCTATGGAGCCTGCTTTCCCCCACGTGGGAATCTCACAAGAACACTCCAGTGAGAACCTACTCACCCTTCAAGGCCAGTGAAGAGCCTTTCCCAATCGCCAGAGGCGGGAACGATTTCTTTCTTCCCAAGATTTCCATCGTCCTTTCTCCCACTCATATTTCACATCCATGACCACTTTCCTACTCTGGTTACTTATGGAAATGTCTTTCTGCCTTCACTTGATTGTGGCCTCTTAATATCACAGTGCTTCCTGGAACATCATAAATATTCAAAGGATTTAATGAATAAACAAATCAATTGACTAGTTTCTGTATTTAGGAAGTGACTGCATAGTCACAAGGTTGGACGAGGAATTTTCGCTTGCCTATTCCTGTGACATCATTTGGGCCACAGCCAAAAGGACTGGAGACAGCCTACCGAAACTTAATTCTGTAGAAACCTATAGGCAAATAATAGAGAGTGTATTTATTAGAGAGCCCGGTGAATTTAAAATCGATAGAGTGCTGTGGCCCGTTGATGTTTAAAATTTGATATTTAGATAGCATTGCCTTCAAGGCTCATATCATAAGTACATTCGGATTCTATCTAGACAACGCTGTCTGATGGTTGGACAGTCTCGAGTTTCATAGATTGAGGGGTGGATGTAGACAGAGAGCGCACGCGCTGACGGAGATAATTTGGGCTTTCTATCTTTGGTGCTATCGTGTGGTCTAGACTTTGCATTTTAAGACCTACAACTCAATAACCGTTGGAAATGTGAGAGTGTGGAAGAAAAGAGCAATTCTTTCGCAAAGCAGAGAAGAAGAAAACGCAGGCTTGGTGGTGTGAATCTGGCATCTGACAGCGAAGACTTTTGTAGAAACAGCTTTTGACAGTCTTTTATCTAGAGCCGGCCATTGCAGCCATTTCCCAGGTTCATGTCCAAACACCAGGGAGGTGGCCTGCAAAGGAGGTTCTCTTTCTGGCCCCTCCTTGGAATTTTCCTGAGAGTAGGACTTCCATGATCAGGCCGAAAAGTCCCGTCAATATGCCAGCCGTCTCAAGTGACATTACCTTGCATTGTCCCCTCCTGCCATCATGCCTTTTACTAATGCGATACGGCAGAGACAGGTTCACTGTGTCGAGACGCTGAGGAACTGTCATACTGTAAGTGACGTCTCGATGCTTTCATTCTGAGGCGACAGCTTCTGAGACCCATGGACAAGGTCGTTTCCTTTGGCTCAGCCCCAGTGGGAAGCGGCTTGTCGCTGGATCTGCATTTTCTCATGAGCAGGGAGGAAGCCGCAGTCCATCTGAGCTGCGAAATGCAGAGGAATGTTCCTTTCAGGTTCCCCTGCAGCTCTTTAACATTAACCATCGCCACTCAGCATCATGACGGAGGGAGACTTGACTTGAGCTGGTGAACACGCAATGCAGTAGACCAGCCGTGGGCAAACTACAGCCCGCAGGCTGGATCCGGCCCGTTTGAAATGAATAAAACAAACAAACAAAAAAGACCGTACCCTTTTATGTACTGATGTTTACTTTGAATTTATATTAGTTCACACAAACACTCCATCCATGCTTTTGTTCCAGCCCTCCGGTCCAGTTTAAGAACCCATTGTGGCCCTCGAGTCAAAAAGTTTGCCCACCCCTGCCATAGCCCCACCAGCATGGCTCAGTGGTTGAGCACTGACCTTTGAACCAGGAGATCACAATTCGATTCCCAGTCAAGGCACATACCCAAGTGGGCTCAATCCCCAGTGTGGGATGTGCAGGAGGCAGCTGATCAATGATTTTCTCTCATCATTGATGTTTCTCTCTCTCGCCCCCTCTCTTCCTCTCTGAAATCAATAAAAATATGCTTGAAAAATAAATAAATAAAACACGCCATAGACAATTTCCACATAGAACTAGAATACTTCCAGATTTATACCAGTGACCTTCTCTGAAAACTCCATTACCCATGAGGCTCTAAAAGAGCGTGCGGCCAAAGAGTAGACATTTTCTGTAGTTTCTAAAAATAATGAAAAGTAAGGCCCACTCAGTTTTTTTCCAAATTCTTTCCAAACTCAATGTTTCCCAAATTCTTTCCTAAATTCCTTGCTTCCTACCTCAGACCTGATTGATAACAGATAGGTAACAGATTTAGAATTATAGCTATTCTGTTGGCCCACTTGCTGTGCGCCAGAAATACAGGAAGGATTTTGCATCGATATGTCATTCTTCACATACAGCGACACAGCACATGGTTCTTCATGG
>NW_005871649.1:63872-66464 GCF_000147115.1 Myotis lucifugus
CTCGCTGGTTTGGCTCAGCGGATAGAGCGACGGCCTGCGGACTGAAGGGTCCCAGGTTCAATACCAGTCAAGGGCACAGGCCCGGTTTGCAGGCTCGATCCCTAGTAGGGGGTGTGCAGGAGGCAGCCGATCGATGATTCTCTCTCGTCATTGATGTTTCTATCTCTCTCCCCTCTCCCTTTCTCTCTGAAATCAATAAAAAAAATGTAAAAGAAGTGTATTTTTAAAAAAAAGATTAAAACTTCCTGTGCTATGAAAGGCGATGTCAAGAGAATGAGAAGATCCGCCACAGACGGGGAGAAACCATTTGCAAAAGACACGTCTGATAAAGGACTGTTGTCCAAAATAAACAAAGAATTCTTAAAACTCAACAAGAAGAAAACAAACAACCTGATGAAAAATGAGCCCAGGACCTTATCACACACAGCGCCGAGGGGGATGTACAGACGCCAAGGGAGCCTACGAAAAGATGCTCCACATCCCGTGGCACCGGAGAAATGCTAATTAAAACAACCAGGTACCCGCGTGGCCCACATCCAGGCACTGCCAACACCAAACGCCAGTGAGGCTGTGATGCCGGCAGGGATGCCAAACTGGTCCAGCCGCGTTGGGAAACTGTTTGGTGGCTTTTTACAACACGAAACTGGCCCTGTCACCAAATCGTTCTGCTCCGGGGCATTTGCCCAGAGGAGTTAAAAGCTGTCCGCACGAGAACTGGCTCGTGAATGTTGAGTGCAGCTTGGTTCAGAATTGCCAAACTGGAAAGCCACCGAGGTGTCCTTCGGCTTCGTCAGCCTGGGCTGAGGCACCATGAACCAGGGGGTTTAGAAACAACTAGAATGTACTTGTCACAGTTCTGGAGGTTGGGAGTCTGGAATCCAGGTGCCCCTTGGGTGCTGGTAGGGACCCTCTTCCAGGCTGCTGACTTCTTGTTGGACCCTCACATGGACTAAGAGGCCTAGGGACTTATCTGACCTCTTCTTATATTTCCTTTTCTCCCTTAACTTTATTTATATAGATAGATTTATTTAGATATAAGATATATATGTATATAGATATATAGGTATATAGGTATAAATATATATCTACAGATAGATAGATGGATAGATATATAGATGTTGATATTAGAGAGGAAGGGAGAGGGAGAAAGATAGAAGCATCAATGATGAGAATCATTGATTGGCTGCCTCTTGCATGCCCCCTACTGGGGGTCAAGCCTGCAACCCAGGCATGTGCCCTGACCGGGAATTGAACCCTGACCTCCTGGTTCATAGTTCAACGCTCTACCACTGAGCCACACCAGCCGAGCTTTCCCCTTAACTTTTATGGAGTTCTGGCTCTGACCAGGACATGAATACCTAAAACTAGGCTAGGAAGGAAAGTTTCCCATTTCTTGAGTTACGTAATTTCCAATTAGCCTTCTTTGTATTTCTTTATGCTCAGCAAAAAAAAAAAAAAGAAGAAGAAGAAGAGAAAACTTAAAAAAAAAACTTTCCCTAAAAGCATTTTTAAATCCCTTTTCACACCAGGACAAAAAAAGTAGTCCTGTTTGGAACGGTCGGCTTTCTTCAAAAGCGTGGACACCTTCTGGGGGCTGCTCACATGGGCTCCCCAAATAGATGTGCAGATGAGGACATGGCGCGGGGAGCCTGGATCGTGCATAAGGTTGGGGTGCAGAGAAGTCTACCTTCGTCAGGGTCACCTCATACATATGTGAAAACGTATTTCCCCTTCTCTTTCTTCAAGGGAACACCTTAGGCTATAAGGTTGCACACAACACTTGGCAATCCCTTCCTTTCCTCAGAGCTTCCTGAGGAGCTAAGTAAATCCATCTTCTCAAAATGCATTTAGCCCTGGCCCGGTTCCATTCCGGTCAAGGGCACATGCCTGGGTTGTGGGCTCCATCCCCAGTGTGGGGCGTGCAGGAGGCAGCCGATCAGTGATTCTCTCTCATCATTGATGTTTCTCTCTCTCTCTCCCTCTCCCTTCCTCTCTGAAATCAATAAAAAAATATATATTTTTAAAATATCCCACTCAGGCCCTGGCCGGTTTGGCTCAGTGAATAGAGCGTCAGCCTGCGGACTGAAGGGTCCCGGGTTTGATTCTGGTCAAGGGCACATGCCGGGATTGTGGGCTTAATCCCCCAGTGTGGGGCGTGCAGGAGGCAGCCGATCCATGATCCTTTCTCGTCATTTATGTTTCTATCTCTCCCTTCCTCTCCCTCCCTGTCTGAAATCACTAAAAATATCAAAATGCATTTAAATCAAGGGCAGCTGTGAAAGGAACAATGGAAAAAGAAGAACTCTCAACACTTGAAGTTATTTTTAGAATGCATGCCTGTGGACTTCGATGGTGGGTATGAGTGTACTCGGAACTTTTAGGACCTTATGGCCAAGTTGGATCACCAAGTTAATTTTGAAATTCGTTTTGAGCTCCTTTGCAGCTGGACTTACTCAGCCCTGGTTAATGTATGTAACTCACTTGTCAGATTTCAGGTGGGCAGGCTTCGAGAGAGGCTGACATGGTATTCAGGTCGCACCAAATTTCATTCACGCAGCCCTGATGCAGCTTATCATGGAAGCTCAACTATTT
>NW_005871649.1:66564-74764 GCF_000147115.1 Myotis lucifugus
TAACGAAAAACATGTTTTTTATTGATTTCAGACAGGAAGGGGGAGGAGGGAGAGAGAGAGAGACAGACACGTCAATGATGAGAGAGAATCATGGATCGGGTGCCTCCTGCACGCCCCACACTGGGGATCGAGCCCACAACCCGGGCATGTGCCCTGACCGGGAATCGAACCGTGACCTCCTGGTTCCTAGGTCGATGCTCAACCGCTGAGCCACGCCGGCCGGGCTCTGCTCATATTTTCACCATTCATTCGATTCACAATGCCACTGGCCTGGGGAACCTCGAGTCCTCATTTAGTTAATTCTCCTACTCACCAAAGGCCTGAAGCAGGTCTCCGATTTAGTGTTAATTCACTTGTACACTGAGCTGGTCCGGAGCCTTATCCTTTCCACCCTGGACCGCAGCCCATAGGAATGTTGACACTCTGCTTTCTTCCTATCTGGTCTGAGGCTCTCCCCATGCACGGCCAGTCAAATTCCTTGAACTTGCTTTGACAAGGTCATCTTCTGCTCAGAAACAGTGTGTCTCTTTCTCTGACTGATTTATAGAAAAATAACCCAAATTCTTTAGCCTAGATTTCAAGGCCTGCTGGCTGCAGTATGGACACTTGCTGGTTCCATATTCCTGTTGTTCCCAGCGAGCAGTGTACAGAAAGTGTGCAATGGGTGGTTTTTGTGGACTGCTCTCCACGTTTGAACTCTGACACATGCCCCTTCAGCAACGAAATTTCTGTCTTGTTCATATTTCAAAATTTACCTCCAACCTAACATTTTCTGCAGATTCTTCATCATCTCTCCTGTATACTAGTATGAGTGCCAAAAGTGAAGAATTCTTGAAATGAATATATATAGACAAATGTTTACATATATTTGTGTTTTTCTTTTTTTCTTTTTCTAGGGTCAGACATTGTTCAGTGGTTAATAAAGAACTTAACTATAGAAGATCCAGGTAAATAAATCATTTTCCCGTTGATTATTTTTGTGGTTTTTAAGAAATATGTTTCTACTCTGACAAGCAAACAAACCTGAAAAAGTTATAATTACACTTAGCTACGATGGTAGCATTTATGCAGATTTAGTGGTAGTCAACATATATTCATCTAAAATGTATTTGGTCTGTGTTGACCATTTTTTACATAGTTGATATTCCATTTTATAAAACTTGATTTGGGTGGCGATTGTGTGCCTGTTCATGTGCTATTGAGCATGGAATTTATAGCAAATGATCAGGAGGTAATGAGATTTCTCTTCGTAAAACACCTAAAAGTAAATCTCATTAATTTATAATTGCCTTAGCTCCATTTTTGCATGAGGTCTGAGAATGTTGTTAGTTTCCATCATGTCCACGTGATTCTTTTTAATGCTCTTATTTAAATCGCGGATCCCTTCCCTGTGGTGGACAGTGTGTCTACTCTGCAGTTCTAATCTGATTTGCAGGGCACGGGAACAGCTCTGCTTCGCCGGGGACAAATTCCTACGTATGTGAGGAATCCTTAATGCCTTTTAAATAGTATTTTGTAGGAGCCTGCACAGGTGGTAAACAGCTCACATCGCTGAAATGAAAATAAGATGTATTTGTTTACAAAAGATGCTGAGAAAACAAACAAAAAACAACAAAATATTGGGATTATAGTGACTGAGATGGTTGTGGCAGAGAAAGATGGAAATACACTAACTACTCAACCCATCTTCCCCTTGATTAGAACAGAATTCTGCTTGGCTTTGCTCCTACCTCTTATTCCACCTTAGAACGCTCTGGAAATAACAGCACATGGAGATGCAGACATTTTATTTTTCTTCATTTTTGAGCTGACTTTATAAAAGCCATGTTATCATAAAGTGTAGCTCTCATTCTAAACGCCTATATGCATCCCCTGTTCCTTTGGTACATGAGCTTTGAAAATACTGTACTTATCCTAGCAGGTTAAGTGGAATTAAAACAATTAAGTCAAGATGAAGCGGCCCTTGCCAGCATCATATTATGACTAGGTGAAAAGAGGTGATAATTATTGGGAAAGGAAGCCACAGTCTTACCAAGATTACACCGTGGCCTCCGTTTAGTAGCATGCCTGACTTTATTATAAACTGTGGCACCAGCCGTAGCCGGTTTGGCTCAGTGGGTAGAGCGTCAGCCTGTGGACTGAAGGGTCCCAGGTTTGATTCCAGCCAGAGGCACATGCCTGAGTTGTGGGCTCGATCCCCAGTAGGGGGCATGCAGGAGGCAGCCAATCAGTGATTCTCTGTCATCGTTGATGTTTCTATTTCTCCCTCTCCTTTCCTCTCTGAAATTAATAAAAATATATTTTAAAAAATAGAAATAAAATATAGCACCAGACGGAGGACCCCAGCACACACACATACATACACACACACACACAACCAAAACCAAACTAAACAGGCACAATCACTGATAACCAGGAGCCTGATTTTCAAGGAATATTATTGCTCAAAGAATGAAGATGATTCAAAAGCATATTTTTTTGTAAGTTAAGATTGAAAGTGTACCTCAGTGACAGTATGAGAAGCAGGGAAAATATACAGATACAATAAGCGAGTAAGAGACAATTATTGCTTATAATTTATCCATGAGATATCATTATAGCTATAATGAGTATAAAACTGATTTTATTTGCTTGTTTGGCGGTTTAAGGATGCTTTAGAGCTCCATTTGAAGATGCATAAAAAGACAGTCAGTCATGTCTGGGGGGCATACTATCCTTTAGTCATACTTATGACAGGCTGCAAAATTAATTTTTATCTGGTTGTTTTACTTTTTAATGAGCTAATTTACCCTCTACTGAGCGAAGAGTTCTATGCTAGATTTTTAAGAAAAGCAAGACGCACTGATGATTGTTCTGAAGATAGAACAGACTTTGCCCATAGAAAATGAATCAGTCTGGCAGCCTGGTTCTCATGAAATGGGGCCAAGAACATAGGTGACATTCTGAAAGTTCCTTTCATGGTTGCATGGGTGAAACGAATCATACCATTTGGAACTGTTCCTAAAGAGAGATTAAACCATTATTAGAAGGCCAGGTCTAATTGGAACCCCGTAAATTCTCTGAAAATATTTAAAAATAAGAGAGGAGCCGGGCCAGCATGGCTCAGTGGTTGAGCATCGACCTATGAACCAGAAGGTCATGGTTTGATTCCTGGTCAGAGCACGTGCCCAGGTTGCAGGCTCGATCCCCAGTAGGGGGCGCACAGGAGGCAGCCGATCCATGATTCTCTCTCATCACTGATGTTTCTATCTCTTTCTCTTTCCCTCTCCCTTCCTCTCTGAATCTATAAAAATATTTTTTTTAAAGAAAGAAAGAAGCCCTAACTGGTTTGGCTCAGTGGATAGAGCACTGGCCTGCAGACTGAAGGGTCCCAGGTTCGATTCCGGTCAAGGGCATGTACCTTGGTTGCGGGCACATCCCCAGTAGGGGGTGTGCAGGAGGCAGCTGGTCGATGTTTCTCTCTCATCCATGTTTCTAACTCTCTATCCCTCTCCCTTCCTCTCTGTAAAAAATCAATAAAATATATTTTTTAAAAAAAGAAAGAAAGAGACTAGTGGGACTTTATTGTGGGCTTTGCTCTGGGAAAAATCCTTCCTAGGTTCCCATGACCCTCATGGCACAGAAAGGGTTTCGCTGTCGAAGAGAAGATGAAACCTCCCAGGGTTACTCACCCATAGGTTCCAGATCATTCGTTTTTCTCTGAGTAAAGGCCACGATGGATGCTAATCAGCTGCAGGGAAATGCTCTCAATGTTCTGCAACAGCCCAAGAAAGTTGCTTTTATTCTGGGGGAAAAAAGCGTTTATGAGCAAATAGAAGCTCCTGTTGGAGACAAACCGTGATATATCGGTTGAAATAAGCTCACGCTGGAACCCGGCCAAGCACAGCCAGGACATAGCCAGAGTCTCAGAAAAAGATAAATTCATCGGCTGGAAATGTATCTCGGGGCCTAAAATAATAGCATATTAAGTGAAATAACACCTGTAGGTGATGCTTTTTCCTTTCTGGGAGAGTTCCAAACATTTTCAAGCCATTAACAGGCATCCGGACTCCCTGCCGATTACCCTCTCTGGTTGAACAGGATTCAAGGGCAGGGCTCTGGCTTCCAGCTTAGAAAAGTAGCAGGTGCAGACACTTATTTTCTGAAAGTTCAGGCAAACTGAGTAGGTCAGCTTTTTGGGAATACTGTTGGCAAATAGTAGGAGATAAGACCAGCGGTTCTCAACCTGTGGGTCGCGACCCCTTTAGCGGTCGAACGACCCTTTCACAGGGGTCGCCTCAGACCATCCTGCAGATCAGATATTTCCATGACGATTCATCACAGTAGCAACATGACAGTGATGAAGTAGCCACGAAAATAATGTTATGGTTGGGTCACACCATGAGGAACTGTATTTAAAGGGCCAGAAGGTTGAGAACCACTGGGTAAGACAAAGATGGTGGAGGTTTGGGTCACACCACACCCTGCCTCGCTCTTCTGAGCTATTTCGACTCAGCCAGGTGTGCGACGGAAGGAGAATATCTTGTCCTTCCACAGTAGGTACATTCACCTGGCCTTGCATTTTTATAAACATGCACCCACTGTATTATTCATTGCTTCCCAGCTCTCCACCGTGCCCCCAAATTTGATAAATATGCCTAATTTGCCAGCAGATGTGCAAGGGCAGCCGAATAAATTTTTGGTCACTGAGGCAGTACCATCAACAGGAATAAACCATCGAAAACATGAGAGACTTTTTAATCCGTTAACCTCACTTGCTTTTTTAAAAAAAAAAAATTTTTTTCTGGATTTCACATTTCTGGAACTACTATGAGAATCCTTGAGTTAAAGAACCACCTTAGCTGCTACTTGTCTAAGAAACAGAAACAAATCTATAAATAAATTGCGTATAAATATACACAAACATAAAGGAATCTCACTCTTTTGTATTTTCTGTATACATATGCACTTGTTAGAATAAAAAATTTATTCTGCACAGTTTCATATTGCCCAGACGTCAAGTTAGCAAACTTATGTCATCCCTGCACAAATACAGCGATATCTCTCCTAATCAAATTGGATTAATTCTTTGTTGGAAGCAGTTGTTGGCTGCTGTAGACCGAGTATGACAGTTAACAGTATTATGTTCTGTTTTCCAGCCTGTTGGGAAAATACAATGTTTTCATTGTCAAATAAGCCTCATCCTCGTCCATGTCTAGAATACTGTGTAAATAAAATACTGTATATAGTAAAAGCTAGAGCAGTTTGAACACTCACAGGACGGTAGGCTCAGTTAGTGCAGCATAAGTGGTTTAACATTCCCTGCTAAAATCACCGTTAGTGATCCATTAGAACGATCACTGATAGTGTTTGATATTTATGATATAAGCCAGGGGGTGATGCAAGTGGGAGCACTTTTAAAAGTTTAAAGTGCTGCCCAGCTGGCGTGGCTCAGTGGTTGAGCATCAACCTAGGAACCAGGAGGTCACAGTTCGATTCCCGGTCAGGGCACATGACCCAGTTGCGGGCTTAATCCCTAGTAGGGGAGGGCGTGCAGGAGGCAGCTGATCAATGGTTCTCTCTCATCATTGATGTTTCTCTCTCGCTCCCCCTTCCTCTCTGAAATCAGTAAAAAGATATTTAAAAAAACAAAGAAATAAATAAAAGTCTAAAGTGCTATATACATGCAAATAGAATTGTTTGTGGGTGTGTGGATCCACATGAACATATAGCAAAACACGCCCCATCTATAAAATGAAGGAGTCAGAGTCTGAGATTTCGGAATCCTCTCTGCGTTTCAGTATTCCATACCTCTGTGTTGTGTTCTTGTCTTCACGGGGTGGGGCTCACCCCTGCACGGTCACTGCCAGCAACCAGATCTGTCCTCCTTCCTCCTGGGAATGAGCTGAACGAAGACGAAAAGGTACAAAGCGAGGTTTTCTGGGTGCGAGACTGTGCTCACAGGAAACATGACGAAGTGTCTCTCTCACATCGATGTTTCTCTCTCTGTCTCCCCCCCCCCCTTCCACTCTCTCTGAAAATCAGTGGAAAAATGACCATGGGGGAGGATTAACAACAACAACAACAAAAGGAACCATGACAGAGCCCTACACTTCTGTACATCAGTCATTTAAACAGGTTTTCACGCCTTTTTGTTTGTTTCCGTGCAACAGTGGAGGCCCTCCATTTGGGAACGTTGATGGCTGCCCACGGCTACTTCTTCCCAATCTCAGATCACGTCCTCACCCTCAAGGATGATGGCACCTTCTACCGGTTCCAAGTAAGTTTAAGGAAGATATTCTTTGACAGTAAAACAGACATCATATTTTGTTTGTTAATTGTTTTGACAGGAAATTTGAAAATTATAACTTATTTAACGTAGGCTAGTTAGTAACAGTCTGTTAAATTTAAGACATAAGAATATTAAACTGAAGAAAGAGGGCTTGAGCTTAGTTTAGATCAGTGGTTCTCAGCCTTCTGGCCCTTTAAGTACAGTTCCTCATGTGGTGACCCAACCATAACATTATTTTCGTGGCTACTTCATCACTGTCATGTTGCTACTATGATGAATCGTCATGGAAATATCTGATATGCAGGATGGTCTTAGGCGACCCCTGTGAAAGGGTCGTTCGACCGCCAAAGGGGTCTCGACCCACAGGTTGAGAACCGCTGGTTTAGATGATTTGTGAAAGCTAAATTCTATGGTGACTAAAGTTATATTTGATATCAAAGGCTTGAGAGATATCCAGAGAGGAACATGATGGGATTCAGGAAGATAGGAGAGTTCTTTATCCGTGAGTTACACTTTAGCTTATAAATTTATGATACTCTGGCCCCCACCTGTGATACAGAATGATCTCCAGTCCAAGCAAACTTTCATGGAATGGTTGTAGTGCCAGGGTATAATTTAGCTAATTATTCGACCCTCTACATATGGGTGCCCCCGACCAGGAATTTGACCAGGGGGTGGGTCTGGCCTGCCAACCACCTGTGACCCCTCCCCCCGCCAGCCCCGCCCCCAATCGGCCCCACCCCCACCCGGATTGGGGGCAGGGCCGGCCGGACTCCACCCATGCACGAATTCGTGCACCGGGCCTCTAGTATTAAATATTAAATGGTAACAATTTTAATGGCCATCCACATTTGAAATAGGATCTAAGTATTTGTAAATCTAATAATCATAGAATCTTAAAACCCAGATTTTAAAAGACAAAAACGACAGAAAAGCCAGGAAAAACTGAATCCCTACTATGGTATCTACCAAGACATTGGTCAGTCCAGGTGTTCACTTCCATGTTAGGGGCTGGCTTCAGGAAGCAGAAGGTTCTGTATTACATTGAACTGAAATTCAGCTCCGTGGAAGGATTTTAAAAATCAAGAATTAAAATGGAAAACTTGTAATATCATGTTTACAATTGTTCCACTGAATGATTGAGATTCTAGCCATCATTACAAATCTGAAAAAAGCTTCAGGGCATGAGTTTGAGGCAAACAGAACCCTTCATTTCATTGGCATGCAACAATATGTAAATCTGTCTCAATTTTTAGTACATTTTTAATCATGTCATTTTGTATTAATGTAAACTTGCAGTTGTCTAATTTTCATCTCGTCGCTAATTGGAATTGAGATCTGACATGATTTTCCCGGCCTCTTTTATGACTGTCACTACATTAAAAATGTGCCAAAGATTATTGAGAAATGGCTGGACAGTTTTGGATCGGTTTTATCATAGCTAAAGAAGCCAACACTCACACATGAAAATGCCCTAACGTCTATGCAGACTGTAAAAGCATATTTTTTAAATTCTAGCAAACTACAAGGGTTTGCTAGTTATTCAATTGCCTTTTACTATAAATAAAAAAAATTTTCCTAGGAAAAAATCTTACAATATTAGTGAAGAAGGCTGCTTTTATGACATTGCCACATAATATTAGAGAATAGAATAGTTTCATTTTTATATTCAGGAAGTTTTTAATGATAAAAGAATAAAGAAAAATTGGAAGAAGGCAGCAAGAAGACTTGTGGTTTGCAAAAAATAAAAGAATATATCTGGCCGATCTAGCTAGAATAGGTGCTTTAAAAGTTGAATAGGTATTGTGTACGTACACACACACACACACACACACACACACACACACCTCCCCAAATAAAGAAACAACCGGGAAGGGAATAATGAACTCTAAGAGAAGTGACTCAAAACCCACATGAAAGCAAGATTTT